>NW_017306657.1:1063382-1064035 GCF_000935625.1 Nanorana parkeri | reverse complement strand
CATAGAAGTATGTGCTAACAGTGGAAACCAGCAGAATAAATGCTCTATTATAATTTTGTGGCCCTAAAAACTAACTATGGCATCCTAAGCTACGACTGAGCACCTCTAACCAGTAGCCAACACCCTCTTTCTCCGAGCTGATTACTGTGCCTCTCTTAATATGATGATCTGGTTTTGTGTGAGTATTTTAGTAATAAATCTTCACATTGTGTTGAGTGTGTGGTATCTATATTTGGATAATCCAGGCACCTAAGATGCAGGTTCATCACTTCTCCGTTGCTGGCTCAGTGCCCCTGTCCCAGACACGCAATCTATGGAGCCTTTGTCTTCCATGTGCAAATAAGCTATCATGGACATAACAAGAAGCACTTTATCAGAATCAGCAAATGCATACATTCAGACTCTCACCACTCAGGCAAAACTTCCACAATGCTTTTTAATGACAGCAGAATAAGTAATGCACTGCTTATGCTGACAGATACTGTCAAAGTACAACTGAATTTTTCATGTCTTTTTTTTATCTGAATGGACATCAGTCTCCATGAGCCAGATCAGTGACAGAATAATTTTAAAGGATAAGTTCACCTTTTGCAAAAAATTTAATAAATGCATAATTAATAATATATATATATATTTTTTTTAAATGAAATTCT
>NW_017306657.1:969671-1063286 GCF_000935625.1 Nanorana parkeri | reverse complement strand
TTTCTTTAATATTTGCATCCAAGCCTGGAAAGCATTGCAATTGTGATCACTCAATCACAGCTGCAAAGCTCAGGCTTCTGCACATTCTCTCCCAGGCAGAGCTCATACGGAGGTACGGAGTTTAGTTAGGAGAGATGGGGAAAGACGGCTGGACTTCAAACTGCATTAAATCACCTCATACGGCATCCAGCTGTCCTCGCTCTAGGTAGAGCGCCCCATATTTCCACATCTGGACGCCGCATGAGGTTATGTGAATGTGCAGAAGCCTGAGCTTTGCAGCTGTGATCGAGTGATCACAATTGCAATGCTTTCCAGGCTTGAATGCAAATATATAAGAAATTAATATTTTTTTATATATTACTAATTATGCATGTCTTTAATTTTTGCAAAAGGTGAACTTATCCTTTAAAAAGAGTCACCTACGATTAGGCTTGTGCAAGAATCTGAAAATTGCAACTTCCATGTTTCTCCCATGACAGGTTTATTTTAAAGTGCAATATCCTAAAATTAGGTAGTGTTCACTTTCTTCTATAAACAACATCATGACTGATAGAATCGTCAATTCTGTCCCCATAGTTAAACCCTCAATAAACACACGAACTGCGACACATGGGTTTAAAATGGTCACAGCAGACCTTTATTTAACCAATATTACAAATAACAGTTATCAATCAGAATAACCATACTTTACATTGCAAATAACCTAAAGTCTGTTGGTTATGAGAAGGGGTGTTTGTGTCCATAAGCCAAAAAAGGCTTTACGAAAATCCACCCATGTGCCTAACTGCAGCCCCAGCAGCTCAAAGACAGCGTCAAAGTTGACTATCCTGACTTCCCAGGGGACCGAGCCCCATCAATCAATGACACCAACTGGGGGAGAATCATACTACCAGATGGGCCTCCCTGCTTTGTAACCATTTTATAGTTTTTCACAGCCCCCAAAGATCCCTTACCCCACCAAGCTGCCATGACAAACACACATAGACATCAAGATGTCAACAGCATTGAACAAGGGAGGGTGGGTGTAACAACCTTCTTCCCCCGCTGACTGTCCAGAAGAACTCATGGCAGTCTCCAAAGATCCTATCCTTGCGGCTCCTCTCTTCCACATCTTCCAATCAGGTAAGGCCTGCTATTTTTCTTAATCTTTAAGACTTTCCCTCCTTACAGTCATGTAGGCTTCCGCCTCACATGTATGTCACTAACACACCTTTCACATACAGTATGAAATGTAAAACATGTATATAATACACACCAGAAAAGTCCCAAGTGCTGAATATAAATCTTCCTGAAAATGTATTCAGCTTCAAAACCTGCAAAAAAAACCTCACTGGATTTACTGATCCTTGCATTATACGTAAGTCAAAGCAGGCAGGGGTGTCACCCCACAGCAAATAATATTGCTATATCACTTTAAAGTTTCCCTTATGCAACAGTTTCTCCCATCACAAAAGCTCCATACGGATAAAAAATAGTCTCAGACAAAGAAAGAATTCTTAATAGTATCATCTAATTTATTAAAACTCAATAAAAACATTAAAACCCACATTCAGTACATGCACATGGGTGCATAAATACAATTATGAAAGCCGTCATTACAGAAAAAGCAAAAACCTGCAACTGTTTCAGTCATCAACATGAATGCGTAACAAAGACCAGAGGCCACCACATAAAATTGGTGGAGAAATTGGTGGAGAAAAGATTTAACCACAAAGGGCGCAGGGGATTATTTTAAGTTAGAACGGTTACATTTTGGAACTCGTTGCCACAAGCAGTGGTATCAGCGGAGAGTATTGAATCATTCAAAAAGCATTTAGATACATTCCTTGACCATAGCATACAGGGGTACAGGTACAGGTTGAACTCGATGGAACTGTGTCTTTATTCAACCTCAAATAATATGTAACTAAGCAATGGTGCAGGTCATTTTCCCAGAACAACAAGTAGTGTGTCCATCCCACCCTACAAGTTTCATCTCCATAGACTTTATCAGAGGCACAGGTCCATTTTTCATGGCTTTGTTAACCGTTTTTTAGTGCAGTTTTGCCGGATTTTTACAATTGCTTAAATGTAGTTTATGAATCATAAGTGGACATAGGTCCTCTTTAAGTTCTCTGTCTTCAAATTCCTTTCCAACCTGTTATGAGTGAAAACCCATTTTGAGCTCTCAGCTCTTTCACACTCTAGGTGTCAGTCCAAGATTCCCCAGCTACACCAGACACAATTTCTGTGCAAACATCCCCCCTGGGCAGACTCCCAGCCGCCATAAGTGGTCAGAAAAACATTATTTTCCACCTAGGTTTAAGTGCTGGTTTCAGGATTATAAAAGATAGTCTTTGCTTTTCTCAGCAGAAAACTCCCAAGCCCTAGGAAAAAAAAAAGTGTCTGGTCTACTGCCCAACGTCTGACCCACAGATCAGAAAAAGGGAACCTGGCCAGATTAGACCTTAATGAGACTCCGCTGGTGGCCATCTCACAAACAGGCCATAACTAAGCATCAGCGGCCAATCGCAAGTTTTTTGTCTGTTGATCTTAAAGAGTGCAGCCAAGGACTTCAGCCAGAGCTGTGCTAGGCATACTGAGGTACCGCAGAAGAAAGATGGATTACGAGCCAGCTCTCACTTTCAGTTAGGAAATTATAAGGCTAAAGAGAAGTTTAATTCCAAAGCAACCATCACCACCACCACACACAGCAAAAACACCCTGCAAACTAAGTAGGAAAAAAATAGCATGAAAAATATTGGAGGATGCCAGGTTTCCTTAGATAATTGGACATTTGGTTATTTCAGACAGATGTAAAAAAAACAACTTTTATTATATAAAAAATAATTGCCTTGAATGTAAGTTTTGAACCTTTTTAAATATGCTGATTTTTAAAGCACAGTGTGCTTGGCTTATACGAAGGGAAAATATACATGGTATTGAAAAGCAGGCCATTCACTCTTCTTCCTTCCACCTGACAGTGCTTGTGCTTGGTGATTGACTGCTTAGGTAGCCAGCACTGTCACCATAGGGTGGGGAGAGAGTCCTCCATAAGCTCCCGCAAATGAATGAATCAGCAGGGGAATAAAAGGAAGGTAAGTATAAAGCAGAGTGGGGCTGAAATTAAAGAGAACCTGTTGTATTACCCTACATGGGCACAGCCCAGGTTCCATTAAAACGTTTCAAAGGCCAAAAAGAGCATATTTAGGAACTGAATGCAAAAGGAGAGCACTAACTAAATAAATTTAGCTGATGATTATTTTAATCCAGTGCTGTTTCTAGGCATAGGGGAATTAGGAGGGAGCCAACAGACTTACCAAACAATGGCAGAACAGATTGAGAAAGTCCATTTTAAATTAAGGAATTTGCTAATATTGTTCTAAATACAGGAAATTTTGACACGGACATTCGGCTACTTTACAAGCTCCAGGAAAAAGACCCAAATCCAGAGTTTTACAAAGCAGAGAGAAGGAGAGGAAAGAGGGACCAGGACCCTTGTTGGACCTTAGAGGACTATATAGGAATTCTACATATAGTTTATACTGGCATACGCTGCATATACAGTAAGTTAGATATGTGGAAGCCACAGTGCCTAATCGGGCCTTCTCTGTGTAGTGTGGTCCTGACTCAAATTTATGACAGCCTCCATCTTGGAGCATATATAGCAATTGATAAATGAATGCAGGTATGTCTGGAGGTATCCCATTTCTCCCCAAAGGCACAGAGACAAACCAGAAGCTCAGCACATTGCAATGGCAGCTGAAGCCCCCAGTATGGCCCCACACCAAATCCAGCCAGCTAACTAAAAATGGCAACCACACAAATCAATTTATTCCAAACACACTTATGAGCTAGCCTGTGGATGAGAAGTCGCTATGTAGTCGGTCTTTGGATTCCCCCATCCTAAAGGAATATGGCATAGATGACCATAGTCTTCCATGTGGAGTGACTGACCTTAAGAGAAGTGTTCTGTTGTTGCCACCATTTGTGATACCTGAATAATGAAGTTGCAAGTGCCTGAAACCTATGCAAAGAAAAAAACATTTTAGCAAAAACAATCATGTGGACATTTACTCCTTAAGCATCTTACATTTGTGGGGAAAGGGTTGGTAATGGCTGATGAAAGACTGTGTGTAGAGGTCTAGAAAGAAGTTGATCCCGTCACCTTCACCTTTTTTCATGGAATTTGTTAGTTTCTCCCCCGAGGCCTGGAGACAGATGAGTGCTTGTTCACTGGAGAGACACTAGTGGGCAAGTAATAAGCGTAATAAGAGTCATAGAGAGGTCCTGTCAGTGAAGGAATCATTCAGAGAGAGGGGCGCTAAAGGAATATTGTGACCCTGTGGTCTCTGGTACCCATCTGCAGTTGCTGTTGTCTAGTGGTAGTAGAGAGTATCCAGTGTACTTGTAAATACCTCGCTCTGACTTTGTAGTCCTTTCTCTCACTTTCTCTTGCTTTCCACTGATCCCTAAGCCCCATATTATCCATACTTGTATGGTCTCTAATGAGCCTGCTGCAGCTGCCACCCATAAGATATGAGACTTCCGATGCATAGATGATGTCATCACAATAAGCAAACATCACAGATGTCAAAGGCACAGTCCTTTCTTAGCAAGTATTAGCCTGCCGCAGTCTTCACAATGGTAAATCAATTATTTGAATGTTTGTAGGCGTACAACAAATATTTGCCCACCAGCAGATAGTTAGAGCCCATCCTTATTAATATGGGTGAAAGTCTTGGTTTGAATTGGCAGCCACAATTCCTTCATATTGCAGCTGATCCCCATTTCTGCATCAAAGTGATATAAAGTCTCCCAATGCAGCTAAGTACATGGAAAACGGACTAGTCCAAAGCCATAACAACCACAGCCAACGTCAACTCTGGGAGACGCCGTTGTTTTAGCTGGAGACATGTTCAAAACAGGGCAGCCTACTTAGGCGGACTAATACCCCTACGCCCTGAGAGTCCCGTCCATAGGCGCGTTATTCCTAACTGAAGTTATTCCTGGAGGAGCAGCCTCTATTCCTGGACACGTTTTGAAAGGAAGACGTGATGAACACGGGCCAAACCTCACGATATAACAGCTTGCTAAGTTGTGCCAGGTAAAGAGCCCATTAAATGAAAGACCACCCAAACTGATCGAGCGGGCAGGCCTCCAACAAGCCAGCTTTTATCGAGCTTACATGGGAAAATTAATGGCCCACATAATCTGTTTAATTCTGCCTGGTCCACGATAAATACTTTAAGAACTGGAAAGCAAAATATGAAACAAACAAAGCAAAGGGCAGCAAAGGGAAAAAAGCCTCCGTCACTGCCATTTTCCTTGGCCATTAACCCTTTCGGTTCAGTGGCTCACTGTCTTAATGTTCTTTGCAGGTATAGTCCTCGCAGGCGCAAAATTCATGAATAAAACTAAGCACAAGGTTTAATGATCAGCACATGGCGATGATAGGATTATGAGCCTAACAATACCAAAAATGAAACTTGGCACATGACATCACTTAAGACCATTAATAAGAGTATTTATGCATCTGCTATTTCCCACTGAAACTGCAGGGTTGCTTACATTTCCAAGCACATAAATCAGATATTTATAATTATAGGTGAAATGTAATGAAAGAATAAAATGTTACATGTAGGAAACAGAAAAGGTGGGGTGACTATGAAACATAGTGAGCCAGATTTGCATGTATTGTTAAGCCTGTAACAAGCCTTACATATAGTGTAATTTCCAAAGAAAGAAAGAAAGCCTCTCATACAACACATATATTAAAAAATCACATATCCTAATCAGTACATTTTGGAACAATGTTATTAACAATTTCCTTTCCAGGAAGGACGAAATTGCAAAACAATACTGGCGCCTTCAAATCCAAAAAGAGCCCAGCAGTAAAAATACAGCAAACACGATGGGGGCAGCTCCCACAGATTAGATGGACCACCAGTCTATGAGAAAAGGAACAAAAGAGAGCGCCTCCATAGTGTAAAAATGTTATTTAATAGTAAAAGCACGCAGCTCTAAGGCTGTACTTACAACAGTTCGGTACAATAAAAACCAGTAGAATAAGGTGAGAGGACGGAACCTCTGGCAGGGAGAATCTGGAGTAATGTAAAACACCAGTAATCTCGATCCCTGTATTGATAAATGGTTTACGCGTTTCTGGGGCACGCCCCTTCATCAGAACCATCAGGGGTTCCGTCCTCTCACCTTATTCTACTGGTTTTTATTGTACCGAACTGTTGTAAGTACAGCCTTAGAGCTGCGTGTTTTTACTATTAAATAACATTTTTACACTATGGAGGCGCTCTCTTTTGTTCCTTTTCTCAATTTCCTTTCCATTTCAATCTGCAGCTGCGACAATTTTCTGCAACTAACAAAAAAAAATCGAAGTGTTTCTTGTCCTGTCACAGTGTCTACAGAACAGAAGGGGGTAAGAATCCGCTGGTTTACTAGAATCCTTAAAGGGTATTAAATTGCCATTAAGAAGACTTTCTATTGCTTACAAAAATCTTTTCATGTTCATTGAGGCAGCTATATTTGCTCACTACATATACAAACTCTGCTATTTGTGCATTGTTTGAGCAGAATAGTCCTTGTAGTCATCATGAGCTCATTAGGTATTTCACACTATCAGGGTTATTCACAAAAGGGTGAAGAGTTTGGGGAAGGCAGAAGTGAACAATCTAGGACAAAATAGCTGATTTGGAAAAATTCTCCAATTCAGCTCACATTCCAATTCAGCTATGTTGTCCTAGATTGTTCACTTCTCCTGCCTTCTCCAAACTCTTCACCCTTTAGTGAATAACCCTGTAAATTATCCAACATTTTTAAAATTTCCAGTGCTCCGGCTATGGGGGAGCATGCGACTCACTCCCCTTCCTCATTATCCTTGGCCTAGCACTGCCAAATGGCAGTGGGGCAACTGACTTCGGCCCTTTGTAAATGCCCACGAAAGCGGCTTGGAGCTTCCACAGAGCTTTCTCTCTGGTGACCGGACAGAGTTGTGGAGAAGTACTGGAATGGTATGTGCTACTGGGGAGGGGGGCTTTAAAGTGAACCTCTTTCTTTGCTCTGTATGAGCCAAGCACAAGCTTAATTTAACCCTTTAATCGTTAGAAATCATTGATGTCTAGAAGCCCAGACCAAATATAACAGCATCACATTGCGTCAGTTAACACAGAATTAAAGTCTATCGTTTTTGGGCATATATCTACTGCATTAAAAAAAATTAAAAAGTAGACAAATACCTAATTACTTACCTGTTCCAGCACCGCTCGCTCCTGCCTGAAGATCTCCTGACTCAGGAACGGCTGTGAAGGTGGAAGTGTGTGGGCGCATGCACAGTAGAGCAGAGGGGAGAGAAGAGAAACAAAGTGAATGGACACAGCCTGGCAGCTGGGAGCGTAGACGGCATTGGGGGTGTAAAAAAAAAACTTTAATGTCACTTTAACATGTCTTGACCATATCTCTATGACTAATTTGCAGACCTAAATCATGTTTACATTTTTAAAGACATATTAGGATATATTTGGTAGAATATTTAATAAATATCCTGATCAGATTTCCTTTTATATTCTATTTTTTTTTTCTTTTTAACTTCTATTTTTATTATACAAACAAAGCCAAACAAACAAGGCATTTGATGACACGGTGATCATATGATGGGTAACCACTCTGATGGGTTCCTGATTACTGGTATGACCAGTAGCTGTCAGTGACAGCACTGGCACAGAAATAGTGTAGATTAACAGGGCTTTGTGCAGATGGTGGACACAAAGAAGTTAAAGTGTGACAAACTATAAAGCATGTTGGTGACATCATAAACCTTTTACCTAATATTTCTTGCCTTATTTGTATGGTTAAGCCTGTACAGCATCCATTGTGCCCTATTAAAAATGTTTTCATTTTTAATAGTGCATTAATAGTTTCCAGTAAGCCACGGAAATTAATAGTTTAATTAATATTAATAGTTAGTTTACAGTAAGCCACGGCTGGACAGGTGACACACTATACAAATGTCCACACTTAAAAGAAACATGTGCCAATGAAAATACAGGGGCTGAAAGTTCTGAGTTTTATGTTAAAATGCTTGTTGCCTGGCTGGCTTTCTGTGTCACTGGCTCATACACGCAGCTGTAAATTGGTGCTAGGTAGGGATGCACCGATATATCCCGAAAGTGCCATTTTCCTGCCGATACATCGGCACATCCCAGGTTTCTTTCCTCCCCGCTGGGCGCTGCTCTGTGTCCCAGCGGGGAGGAGAGAAAGTGACAGCTGGCCGAGCGCCGCGGGAGGAGAGCGCTATGAGCGGCCGGTGTCTCTCCTCCCACACCGCTCGGCCGCCTATCACAGTGCGACAGAGCGGTGTGGGGGCGGAGACAGTGCTTTCACAGGAGGCTGAGCTCTCCTCCCTCGCTCAGCCTCCAGTGACAATGTGTGTCAGAGAAGAGAGCAGGCTACAAACACTCAGCGAGTGTTTGTAGATAATTGAGGATATGGTATTTGGACTATATCCTCAATTATGAATGAATGGGAGTGATCTATATCCCCTCCTGTTCATTCATAGCTGTGGTTATAGTAAACATACTATATGCTCAAGTTATCAATGAACAGGAACACTCATAGAGGATTCCTGTTAATTGATAACAGGGGACACAGAAAAGGAGAGAGAGAGGACTCTGTGTCCTCAATCTCTTTTTCTTTTTTTAAAGGGAAATATCAGTTTAGACCCCTAATATATCCCCGAAGCCCGTAAAAGTAAAGTAAAAAATAAAAAAATATTTAATAAAAAATGAATAAATAAATAAAAATAAATATTAAAAAATTTAAATTTGAAAAAATTAAAATAAAAACATTTTCGTTATCAGTTTCGGCCTGACAATTTTTTTTATTTCGGTTTCGTTTCGGTTTTTAAATTTCTATTTCGGTGCACCTCTAGTACTGGGAGTAGAAGGGATAATTTTCTCTTAGCTGTGAAAAAACAAGGTGTATCTAGGGTGCATATACCCAGTTGTCTGTCTGCCAATGAATGGTGGAAGTATCTGGGAGGAGACTTTTGCATGCGCTTGATGACATGACATTTGAATCTTCTCCTGGCCAATCTGGACTTTGCAGGTGGGGAAAAAGAGTTATGGGATTTGCTCAGTGAGAATAGTCCTATTTAGTTCTTGCTAGTATAGCGCTCACACCCGAAGGAGCCGCTGGAATAACCCGGGTCATCATCATAAGTCTGTCTAAGGCCCCGTTCCCACTGCGCGATATGCAAATCGTGCGTTTGTCGCGCGATTTGCATATTGCGCGACATCTCCAGATTTGACGCGCGATGTCGCGTTCAAGCTTGCATTGAGCAAGCTTGAATCGCGGCTAAATCCGCTCCAAAAATTGTCCTGCTGTAGCGACACACGACCCGCGACAGCAGGCCCCTTTGCCCCATTGGATTGCATTGGAGCGCGATATCGCGCGGTAATTTGAACGGGGAACGGGGTCTAAGGGTTTGATCTTCAGCTGCCCTACTAGCATTCAACCGCCCTCTTCTAGTACCCACAAAGCTGATGTCCACTCCAGTAATGCAATGCTGAATAACTTTTATTAAACATCTTCACACTGAGGAGAGAGTGTATAGGGATCCTAGACATCCTGGGGGTAACAGACATAGACTCCAGACTCACCAGACCTTGTTAGCATCTCAGTATCCACTTGGAGTACAGCAAATAGCAATTGAAGTATCAGATGAGCAGGGGATGAGTACAGATCATCAGCAGGAGAGACACCAGCCAGATCCTCTATGTTCCAGGCACCTCCAGCAGACACCAGTTTCTCTGGTCCTCCTCCTCTGGCAAACAACACAGGCCTCCTAAATACTGGAGGCCTAGGGAAACTCTTCCCGCACTACAGCTTCTGCCCACCCCCAGGTCTCAGGCCTAGCCTGGGGGGAGGTGGCTGGTCCTAACTAGTCTGAGCACATGGCAATTCCCTCCAGTATATGTACCCTACCCCGGCATGCACCACTGGTTAAGAGAAACCCAGTGATTGTCTGCTGTACTGTACATACACATACAATGCCTTTCATTGGCTGTCCCACAATATAAAACCAATATAGCAGAGTCACACTGTACCCAGGCGGGTAGAGTCAATGCCAGACACCTGGAATTAACCAGATAAATGCCACTATAATCCAACCAGGCTGACTACAGCCCTGGCAATCACTAAATGCCTCGTAGCCACCTCACAAAAGGTGATAGGGGCTACACTAGTGCATCAGGATCCTGCTTTGCAAATTCTCACTGCTCCTGAATAATACTCTGGCTTGTCCTCCAATGCCTCTTTCTTATCTGCTGCTTGCCTAGACCTTCAACTTAAGCTGGCCATACACTGGTAGATTTTTGTATAAATGTTGATTAGGAAAATATCATCAAAACATTTAATAATGCCACCAGTGACTTGTAGAATGATGTTTGAGATTTCATTTGATTTTCACATTTCATTTTGGAATCAATGGAGTTTGTCGAGCGAAAACACCATTCACTGTTCAATTTTGTTTGTTCAAGAAAAATGTTCCAAAAACATTTTTTTTCTAAAGAGATGCCACTGGTGTATGGCCTTTGTGGTATGGATGTGCCTTAACACAGCCTACCCTAACCACTGCCTGTTAGTGGACTATGCTATAGCACATTGATTGCCCATCAGATGTCTCTGGTGGACCAAACCCAAGAGAGTGTCATGCAATGAAATGCAAATATTCTTGCAGAGGTGCCAGGCAAAAACTGGGTGCTCCTTAAAAAGGCCAGAAACAATGTACATGGGTCAGCCATGCAAAGGTATGTACTCATATTTACTCAGTCTTGACATGCATGTTAACTAATTGAAGGGGTGAAAGGAGAAAGTATAGGGCACACAGCTTTGATTTATCAGCCTAAGACCCCATGCCTGGGACAAGTTAGACACTGGACAGCAGTCAACACTTTAGACTATAATTGGTAACAAAAAAGAGAAAAGATAGGGGTTTCTGAGAGGTATTACACCACAGCTTAAAGTTTTTGTATAAAATTAATTTTATTATACATATACCATAAATATATATACAAAAGGACAAACAACAGTTAATTGAAAAAAGTCCCAAAATAGATTATTTGTATCAGGAACGTATACCCATAAAGCATTCTGTACATAACAGTTAAAGATCAAATAAATATTCGTTTATAACTCAGTGTGTTCAATAATGGAAGTATTCATTAAAGCTGAACATCGAGCACAAATACTTTCATTCAAATATACTATCAATAACCCAAAAGCTTATAAAAAAAACTTTGTACGCACCAAATGTCTTTGCAATCCCAGATACTACCTTGTTATAGTAGCAGTGAGATCATCACTGTGCTGCACATGCCCAGTGACCCAGAAGGCCCAGAAGGCCCCACGCGCTACAGGCTGCCTGGAGAAAACTACAGGAGGGGGGTGGATACAAGACCAATTTCCCTGCACAAGGAGACAGAGCAGCAGTGATTGGTCTTTTATTACAGAAAACTTCTGCACAGTGGCAATGTTGCATCCTGGATTACTGCACAGATCTGGAAGAGATACACAAAGCACACCAAGATATAAGGAAGAATACACATGACTCTTGTATTTAGACTATACAGTATTTGCTTATCAAGGATATTAATTGTTAACAATAAAAGTGGTCATTGACTTCATAATACACAAAATGTCAGATAAAGCATTTTTGGTTCATAGCATGTGATAGCAGGACTTACAGTTCCTCCATAGTTGGAAGGATACAAATTGTCACCGTCTGATCCAGATATCAAGGTATCTTATTAACATTATATAAAGTCAAAGTGACAGCAAGTTCCTTTTATTCCTACATGTTTCTGCTTTGAGTTTCAGTGGGAAGCACTCTTTCCATTACCCCTTTGATGTACATGCATTAAATCTGGATATCACAGGCCCCATTCGAGCCTCCGGGCCCGGCATGTGGCCCCACCGCTGCGCGATAACCCAGCGGAATCATAAAGAACTTGAAGAAAGGACTTTTCTTTCGAGATCCTTGCTGGCCAGAAGGGATGAAGCAAACGCCAGACCTCACAGACAAGATATAAAGTCCGCTCTCTGCCAAATCTTATCTGTTTCCATACTAATCTTGGTACCTTATCAAGCCATTTTATTCCTATTATTTGAGTTGTTTTTCGTTCTTGGTATCTCTTCCTCCGGGGACTCATGAAAACGCATGGGGACGGGATAATTCTTGTTAGAAAAACTGGAGAGAGGCAACTGTTTCCGCTTATAGCTCCTTAGATCTCTCAATTTAAAAAGCAACCACAGGCAGCAAGCAAAACCAATCACTGAACTGTCAATTGTATCCAGCAAATATTGTAGCTATGCTGAGTCAAATAATCTGGTTACCTTACATTAGATATTTTATCCAAATTCAGAAGACTTATCATAATGCTTCTGGGCGGGGACTCTTTCTCATAATGCTTCTTATAATGCTTCTGTTGCTTTGCCCACTCTTTATCTTGGCAATCCACTCCTCACCAACTGCCACACTTTCCCGCAGCTTTATTCAACTGTTGGAGCCATATGTCTAATCCCTGTGTAGGTCTTTGCCGGAGATCTTTGCCGGAGATTAATGATCTTCTCTCCTTGGCAGAGTTCGGAACTGGTGATTGGCTACTCATACCAAAGCAGTGCATCCAGGGAGTAAAAGGAGAAAATCATATACCCATACCTGGAGGTACAAGGTTTTTCTGAGCTCCCCAACAGGCAAACAGAGTGGCATAAAATGTAGCAAAAGTGAGGATCAGTGCATGTGTGTTTGGGTGGGGGTGTTGGCCAGTCAGGAGAACTTATCATATTCTTTTAAAAGGAATTCTGTACCAAGAGATCATGCAAATTACACACTAACATTGGTAACCAATGTTTACAAAATGCTAGTTGTCTGATGCTGATCCAATAGCTCTAAATGAGAAGTAAAGCCAAACCTTTTCTGGACTTACTTCACTATTGGATCACAGAAGTACATGTACTAATGTACTACTGTGACCCAAAGTGCAGCATATAGCGTTCAGTATGCTGACAGAGCAGAGTCGTAATGTAGCTGGGAGGGATCCAGACAACATTGTTAGGATCAACCCGGCTGCCTGATTGACTGCTGGCTCTGCCCTCTCTAGAGCCAGACCCAGTTGTGCCTGTCTCCTGCCCTGTCCATGGAGGACTTGGCTGGAGACGTCCTTGTGGACACTGGTGGCTCTTGGAGTGATGGAGATGAGGCTGGACACCACTTTTCCATTTTTGAGTCCTCCCCGCTTTTTGGATTGAAGTGAGCAGATTGGATAAGGGTTGCCGAATGGGTTGCTGAATAAGGGCCCTCGCCTTATTATTACTCCTTGTCCGGCCTTCTGTGGGTTTTGGTCCTCATTTCGAACCATTCAGGGCCGTGGGCTGCTCCGTTCTGGCTGCTCACATCGGATGCGTATGCATTGGCCCTCCGTTGGATCTCCTCCACCTCCTGAGGAAGCGCTTGGAGCGCGAAACGCATATAGAATAATATCCACTCTTTATCACCTTCAGATAAGGTTATTTTATTTACACATATGACTCTGAGAATATCTGGCAATTTTCATGTGCATTACCAACCATGTGTTATATCATGCCTAGGTACAGCTGTTACTGATGAAGTTGTGAAATTGTCCATCTATTTTTCCTGTATTTTTGAATCATCCAAATCATGTCTTTAATATGTTTTATGCCTTAATCATGGTACCAATGAGTGGGTTTTGGAGGTAACCGTCTATGAGGATATGCACATCCTTATTTTAAATGTATGGTCTTTTTAGTATGTTTGTACTCAATAAATTAATACTTTTTATATGAAGCAATTTTGTGGTTTATTGGATCTGTCATTTGGTGCCATTAAAGCCCCACTTACTTATGCTTTGATTGACTAATAGGGGGGTGGCACCAGGTACTCAGGATGTGCTCACAAAAACTATTTTTATACTGGCTCTCTTGAAATCTCCCTGGCCTAATTCCAGATTCGCTTCTTGTCCACCTTGGAGTTTTGGGTGTTCCCTTCCACCCTAATGTGTTCCATCATCCTAATACATTCTTCATAATAACGTAAAAATAAAAATGGGACTAGGAGCCCTTCGTAATTACTACACCAAGTGTGCAGACCTGTAACCTCAGAGGTCTTACCAACCTAAGATATAAGAGAAACCGTCTCTTATTGTATTAATTAGCAAAAAATAAAAAGTTAAAGGATTCTTAATTCTGTCTTTTTTTTCTAATCTCAGCTTGTAATTATCACCCTGTTCTTGTAACTCTTCCCAGTGGCTGTGGAATAATTAGTTTACACAAATTAACAACAGGAAATAACTGTGGAACCGCTATTCCAACTACAATCAATGGCAACACAGACAAGTAAGGTATCTGTGAAAGTATATTGTAAAGATAGCATGTTTCTGTAGAGAGTGTGATAGAAGTTTATTATGATTTTGTCTACTGGACAGACATAAAGACAAAGGTGGGAAAAACCCCAGAGAGGGGAAAAAGAGACTTGGGGCCCAGCCACTAAGGGGAGGAGAGGAGGTAGGGACAAAGACCCAAGCTCACTGAAGGGAGGGGGACATAGACTTGGGGCCTAGCCTCTGAGAAAGATGGAGAGCCCCGGGGAGTAATCTCAGAGGGAGAGGGGCAGAATCTTGGGACCTAGCCTCTAAGTGAAAGACTTAGGGAGGGTCAAAGCTCTGGGCTCAGCCTATGAGGTAGTTGGCAGAGCTTTAAAGTGGACCTTTACCCCTCTCTGACTAAAAATAACATCAGCATACAGCTCTGCATGCTGATATAAAATTATCTTACATTTATTAGCTAAGCATTGTTTTATTTTATTTACAATTTCTTTCTGGTCCACTTTGGCACAAATAATGCATTCATGCCCAAGCATTGCATCCTGGGAAGGCTACATCAGCAGTTACATCACATTCCTGGGAAACCTCATCTGTAATCTCGCGAGATCTCAGTGAAAGGCATTTTCCTCCCCTGTGATGATGTGCATGGTCGCATGTCCTAGTCACATGTGCCAAAGTTCCAGGAAGTAAAGGGAAATCTAGTTACTTGTCCTTAGTTAAAATGGCCACTGTGGGAAGACTGGGGAGGAAAAGAAAAATAAGGTATGCAAAAAAAAAAGCTGGAAATTATCTATATGTATCTGTTTGTAGAATGCCATTACTAAACATTTGTAAAGATGCCGTTGTTGCTATTTTGAACATATGATTAAAGTTCCTCTTTAAGACCTAGTCAGAATAAGTGGGAGGCCCTGGAGCCATGTGGAGAGGCCTGGGTATCAACCTCTGAGGTATATGGCAGAGCTTTTGGGCCTAGTCTATTAAAGTTGGAGAGGCCTGGGGCCCAACCTCATGGCACTCATCCATTGAGGAAAAAAAAGGGCATAACCTTGGGGCCCAACTTCTGAGGGAGGATGTGAGTGCAGACTTATAGATGCACAGATAGCATAGAAAATGTTTGTATGTAGCATGAAATACCTGCATTCCATTCCAAAATTCTCCAATTCAGATAAACTTTCCAGTTCAGCTATATGTTGTTCTAGATTGTTCACTTCTCCTGCCTTCTCCAAACTCTTCACCCTTTTGTGAATAACCCTGTGTATACCTGTATTGTATACATAGAAAAAGAGGTTGTAGTTGGTATGTTTTTCTTATGAGCCAAGATTATTCAAACTGATTTAAAGCGTGTGTTTGGGCAAAATAACATATTTAGTGCATCTCTGGAATACATGCATTGCACATTTTCCATGTTTTGTCTCCTTAAAAGCTATGCAAGTAAAGAAAATACCAGTTGATTCTGTCAGAAATCCAAAAATGTTATAACTTTCCATAGTGCACTAACAACGCTGCCTTTGCTGCATTGTGAAATCCAAAGCAGAGTTGTCAGCCTGGCTGGACTACAGAACAGCTACCTCAAATGCTATGCAGATGAGGAGAGGAACAGGGTATCATGTAGTCCAGCAAGGGAGGATTCAGACAGGGCTGACATTAATGCTTGTAATTTCAGTGCAGCAAAGGCAGCGTTGTCAGCTCAATACAGGAAGTAAGGAGCTCAGTGGATTTCTAGCAGGGTCAACAGTATTTTTCTGTACAGTGTGTAATGTTTTAAATGTTGGAAATGCAACAGCATACTGATTGTATTACTGACATTCAGAGATGTAATATTGTCTTTTGAGCTGTAGAGGGCACTGTAGTGCAATGTTAGTCTCTATGCTTATGTATACCTATATATGATACTCAGGAAGTTCTATCTGTATATATGTATGCTGTATAATGCTGTATACTGATGTAATGTCCTTATAAGCAAGTAAAACTTAGTTCAGCATTCCTCAAGATGTCAGTGCTTCATCTAAACACATAACCAACTATAATAGACAAAAAAGGGGGAAATGTGCGTGTATCCCAGATATATACTTTATATGATTCTTAAGGTTTTAAAGAGCAGTCAGATAATATGAATGATGAACATCATGTTTTCGAACACTCATATTATAGAAATGTATGATCTCCATGTTTGTCAGGAAATATTCTTGGCATGACATTATCAAAGGGGAACAATAATGAGTGACTGGGAAATTTGGTCCCACACATCTGATACTGACCCAAGTAATGGACACCCATGGCATGTTTGCAGAAGTTGCAGACTGTCCACAGAAATACAATCTTTTCACATTTGTGCTGTGATCAGCAGATTTGAGTGATGGTTATATGTCTGTGTGTCTGGGTAAATTCCCCAAGATCATATGGGTCTATAATCCCCCATGTTTCCAAAGGCCTTTAAACTTCCTTCTTTCCTTCCACCCCCTTCACTCTTCCCCCCTCATCTCACATGCAAACACTCACTATTTATGTTGCAGAGAAACACGTGGCTTCATTAGCACTTATTAATTAAGAACATATGTAGGTTTCAGCACCGCTGCTAATGAGCCGCAGTGGAGGGGCTGTGGAATTTCAGCGTGCCAGGGCTGACTGCTAATGAACTCGCTGTATTGCTCAACTCCACTGACAAGCTCTCAGAGAGGAACCACAAAACTTGGCTGTGAAAGCAGAGCAGTGTGAAAGGGCAGCCCCACTCCATAAAGTTGCACACATGGCTTCAACCACCTCGCTGTTAACTCCTCATATGCCCAACACAGCGTCAAACAACAGAGGTCCAGACAGTCCCGAATGGGTTTAATGTGGGCCTGAACAAAAAAAAAGTAAAGATTTGCTGTTATAAGGAACATATATAAGTGCCAATTGTGCCTAAGCAGTCCAATAAAAAAACGACCATTTTGTCTGGAATTTATGCTGAAACATAGCAATGCATTTAGTGGAATGTGTGTATGTTGAGGAGTGCTGTGTTGCTTTCTGTTCTCCTTGCTGGAGGCTCTAACATGGGGAAGCAAAGCCCTACCTCTACTATGATGCCAACTCAACACAGGGACACAGTGCAGAACAAGGAATGGTAAGTCGGTAATGGGAACAAATCAGCTGCAGGAAGATGACAGGCAATACGGTTGACTAATCCTTTGACCTCTGACTGCATTATTTATTTGGCATAGCTTCCAGAGTTCAGGTCCTCTTTAACTCTGATCCTGAAGGCATGAAAATTAGGGTGAACTTTCAATAACTAAAGCAGTTTTACAGCACCTAATTGAGTGGAACCCATGCCTTAGATCCTGGTTTCAGGGGGCCCAGGACTTATATGTAAAACATTTACCTACATTAGGCATTACAATGCTGGTTTGTACTAAGCCTTGACCCCCTCACCTCTTGGATTAGCGGTCCTGGCATAGACATTGTGAAACTTGTAATGAGCCCTAGCTTACTGTGCTACTTACTTGGCCTCACAGCTGACATGTATAACGGCCACATAGAGGAGACATTCTCATGGTCTGTTCCTTGAAACGTTGTGTTCTGATACTCTGGCTGCACATTTGCTGCTCTGAATGTGATAGGCCCTGATTCATCAGGCTGCATTATCCTTTAAATCACTTCAGGCATGCTAAAATGACATACAAAAATACTGGTTGAAAGGCCATTTTAGTTTGACTTGAGTTCATTTTACGGTGCCTAAAGCGGGCCACACACTGTAATATGTTCTTCGTTCAACCTGCAGGCTGAACAAAGAAAATATAACGGGGCCTAAAGCTGGCCACACACTGTAATATGTTCTTCGTTCAACCTGCGGGCTGAACAAAGAAAATATAACAGATTCCTCCATAAACGCTTATAAGGAATCTCACACTGTCTTCAATGTATTCTGACAGTGGCCCCCCGCTCGCCCTGATTGGCTGACCACTCTGTTCGTTCCAAGATTTTCAGATCAGCTAATTGAGGGATGCCAGCCGAAAGAGTGCCGATAGTAGGACCCACTGTGCAAATTTGTTTTGCTAGTTCATCAAATTTGCATAGTGTATGCCATCCTAAATGTCATTGCAGTTGGGTGAATCAGAGCCATATATACAATTGTCTTTAGCCTGTTCCAGCTTAAAAATAAGTAAAAGTAATTTACATATAATTAGGAGCAATATAAACACTTCTGTTAGTTAAATAGTATATTCATACAGAGCTAATAGAATAGATGGGAAAGGAACAAAGGAATAGGGTTTAAAAGGGGACCATCCTCATCCCTAAAGAGGGAACAAAGGTGATTGCCTTATGTCTATAGGTAAGTCCCTATCCTCAAATATGATTGTGATAATTTATGTGAATTGACTATATAATGTATGTGCCTTGTAATATTCAGATATCATGTATTGTACCTACACCATCATATTTCATATACTATACTACATAGTATGTATGGGGATGTGGATTCTTGTTAGTCCTGCAAGAGTAGAAGCTGGAATTGGGTTTGTTGACTGGTGACTTCAAAGCAATAGAGAGATAAATGCCAAAATGTAGACAGGTATAAAAACCGCCATTTTATATCTGAATCTGATTTTGGCCTCCTGTATTCTTCTGCACATCAGAAGAATACTCTTTTGATTAGGAGAGGGAGGTGCCACACAGTAAGTCAGACAGGTAGTGCTGCATGGCACAGTGCTGCCCAGTTAACTCAGGAGGCTTCTTGAGGGAGGGAGACAGAATGATGGCCCTTTCATTGTCCAATCATATTTTGCGAGGGAGAGAATCCAGTTTCCGGCTGGGGGATGCCCAAGCCAACAGCTTTGCAGGGGTGGTGAGCCTAAATTCACTCCGCTGGCTCCACAACATGCATAGGTTGAATATGTTTAGTCTTAGGCTTGTGCAGCGGTGTATTTACCTTTGCTGCTGGGGGGGATGTGCAGCTTTGCCCTAGGCAAGGCAGCATCGTCGCCCTCAGCGAATCTGCCGCTCCAGGCAAAAGCCTTGTTTGCCTCGCGGCAGATACGCCCCTGTGCTTGTGCAGGGGTTTTCACTTACACATACACCGGAGGCCTCCGCTGCTTGGTCTCTGGCAGCATCATGCCCCAAACCTGAGGTCCATGCCATGGGCCACTGACTGATCCACCGCCGAATGAGTTCCTCAGGTAGAGGCCTCTACGGTTGCCACCTTTTTTTCAAGCAAAACCTGAACACTCTAGCGATGCACAGACATGTTTTTGGGGAGAATGAGTTGCGGCTTATTCATATGTAAATAGTGCCACCCATTCATATGTAAATAGGATAGGATAAAGCAAAGCTGGTTATTTTCATTATGGTTTCATTGCCATGACTGGTCCACTTCCAGACTTATGTCCACATGAGAGATACATTTCCAGCTTTTCTGACTTCAGCCAGTCAATTGAAACATTTTCCATTTGGAGCTCTACGTCTCCTTCCACCAGTGGCATAACCGAATGATGAATGATGTACTTTTGGGGTTGTGGTGTTTACCCTGGGACTTTGTGAGTGCTCTACTTATACTTTATGGCCTTTTGCACTCAGTCACAAGACGGGTGTACAGCATACATCCTGGTACATTTCTCTGGCCGGAAGTGACTAGTGTATTGTACAGCAGGGTATAACCAGCCTGTGCAAGTCCTATGAGATACACCTTGTGTCCCATATGGAAGCCTGTGCTGTCATTTGCAGCTGTACACATACAGCTTCTGTTTCAGCAAGCCTGTCATTGATTTGTACAGACTGGCTATACACTGCTCTATGGGGCATATGTTTTTCCTGGACAGAGAAATACATTAGGATGTACATTGTACAGCTATCTTGTGGCCCTGTGCAAGCAGCCTTTTATTCCTTTTAGTTTATTGTGGGCAGGTCAAAGCAATATGTTTACTTAAATGCCGCCCCAGAGCTGCATATACTCTCCATTCCTGTTCTCCTTGTCAATGCTACAAATATCTGCGACATACCTGGAACCCCACTGCTATGTTACCCCAAAAAAAAGAAGTGTCATACCCATTACTTTAGGGTATGGGGAACATGTGACTCTACTCCCTCCCACATGACAGCACTGGCGCTTGCCACTTGCCAGATCAGGCACCCAATATTGCCACATGATGACAGCGAGAGAAGTAAAAGCTTGGTGAATACTGAGGGCTTCCTCTTTTCTCTACTGGTGGCCAAGTGGAGGTTTGGGGGGATAAGCAAAGGCAAGGTAAGCATGTGCAAAGCCCATGTTGACTGTTATGTATTTTTCAATTTGAACTAAGGCAGGCAGTCAAACACACATTTGAAATACATATATTTGTGTGAACTATTCTACCTGCTAAAATATTTGTAATACGGTTCAGCTAGAGTTGTGAATCACACACCCCTACCACTCTGCAGGAGAGTGCCAACACAATTCACTATCACAGCTTCCTGTGTCACCTGCAGCCCTCCTATTGAACTATTAAAGAGCATCATTATGCAGCTGAGCTCCCTGTGCTCTCCTCTTCTTGTAAGTCACCTGAATACTTCACCCTCCAGTTTCCAGTGTCCTAAACATGTTACGTTTACAGCACAGTGCATAGCAATTGGCTGTCATGGGCACCCATGGTAGATCCTCCCAACCATAGTCTAATTTGTGTTGTGTGGGACATTGGGAGAAGGTAATATTAGGGCAAATTGTTAGGGAACCAAGAAACTAGACAAAAACTAAAGTGCAGATTAAAAATTAGAAAAGTTTAAATAATAATAAACAAAAATGGCAAAAAAACAATGGAGGAAGCCCAGGATGTCGTCAATGCCAAGCCAGATGTCAGATGCCAAAGCAGGTAGTTAGCCAAACCAGGTAAAGGAACACTGAGAGCAGAATGAACGGAAACAATAGCCGGGGTCAGAGACCAGGAGATCAGACTAAATGGACCACCTGATGGGTAAATGGTGAACTGGTGTTGCATCATCACTCTAAGACAGGAATTTTTCAGGATTTGCATAATGTTTATGGGTTTGGTCATAAGAGAGCGTCAAAGAGGAATGCTGCAGCTCAAATGGACGAGGAAGGGTAAGAAACCCAGACACAATCTAATGCAGCCCTGTAATCATTAATACATAATTACATTTATTTTCCAAACGAAAGGAGAGTAAGTACCTAAAATTGTCACATTCTAGGGCCATGTCCAGGACAACCTGGGCTTAGAGGAAGTGAGTTGAATGATGTTGGCGTTCATACTGAGGACATCTAGTGGCAGAAAAAAAATACTGTGGGTGTTATCTCTGGATTGAAGCTGAATATTCCAGCCAAAGCAGGTTTTGTTATTTTATCGTATAATGGGATAATAATTTATATCTTAGTCTTTTGTGGAGTTCTGCTGCAATTACTTTTTAGCAAATGCATAACACAACTCAAGTTTTTTTTAGTATATCTTTCTGGACTTTTGCTTTAAGACATTTAAACCCTTAGCACAAGCTGTGCAGCCCACACCCCCTTCTCCTCCTTTCTGACCTTTAGTAAAATGAAGACATTCTCCGTCTGCGAGATATCGGTTAGGCATGCGCCAGTCTGCTCTTTTCGCTAATTAGTGCGACGAAAACTTTCTTGCTCGAAACTTTTCACAGAACTTTCTTAGACTTGATTGTGTGCTTGCTCCTCGAGGAGCGATCAGCAGAAATGTTTGCAGACGGAGAAAGAGCACACGGCAGCTGTAAGCAAAACACATCCCTCTAGAGCAGATACAGGTGCGTAATGTAGCGAGATTTGTGTAGTGTCATCGTGGTGCCGGAGATAAGGTGGGAGGCTGTTGGAAGGAGTGGGGGGGGTGGATATGGAGCTGGTAATTGGGCCTGCATATATCATCCTGAAACAGCAAAAACATTGCTAATTAGAGGAGAGAGATACAGGGTCCCTTCCTAAATGTAACAGAGACAGAGGGTATAATTAGCGCGTCGGACAATCCCCTTCGTTAGTTTCCCGCATTCTGAGGGACAGTGCAGCTGCTGTCCCAGCTGGTTGGCTCTGGCGTCTTCTGCGCCAGCTGCTGTGAGATTCTCATGGCGCTGACATATCCCAGAAATTAATGTGCCACTTATAATTAACCCTTTCCACTATAGGTGCCTTTTAATTAAGGGATATCGTTAACAAATCTGACTGCAGTTTTCTTTCGAAGCAGACCTATCGGTCTGTATGTGGATATAATAGCAAACAGTATTTTGGATAGACGGGGGGCACTTTTGAGGCGGCATATATGAAGTGGCACTTTTTTTTAAGTCCATGTTCCTCTGTAAGGGAACTACATGTCAGTACAATGTGGAGTATCTCAGTTCTGCTGCTTTTCAGAGGTACATTCTAGAAGTCTGCAGGAAGCACAGGCCTTCATTTTTTCAACCAGGCATTACTGTAGGGCACCCATCCATCCCACTACCTTTTGTAAGGATTTGCTGATTCTGGAATGCACCTGTTTGTGATACTGTAACACCCTCCTTGCTGCCTTTCTAAAGTACTTTCAGAATCCTGCAGGAAGCACAGGCCTTTATATTTTTAGCCAGAAATTACTGTAGGGCACCCGTCCACCCCACTACCTTTTGTCAGGATCTGCTGATCCTGGACCGCACATGCTTGTGATGCTGCAACACCTTCCTTGCTTCTTTTAGCCTAATATAAAAAAGAAACTTATTGCTCTTTCTACCAGAAAGGTTGCCACCACATCCATTTTAAAACCTAGTATGCATAAATCACACAGGTTGTGAGTAAATACAGGTAAGGCACTGTTGGAATGTACCAAACAACAGCTCCATGTACATCAAATATGTCAGGTTTTATAATGGAGTTCCACAGTCAATTCTATTCTTTTTTTTTGGTAGAAGAGACATACAAATTTTCTTTTGGCAAATGTTATTCTCCAAGTACACTGCACAGTGAATGTGCCATACAGTGTATATTCCGGCTCATTCCCAGTAGCTGACGAGGGGAGTAGTGTCTCAGAAGAAGCAGAGAATAAGATGGCAGAGGCAACGGACAAGCAGGTGATTGGCAGCTGGACCTGTCATTACTGGAGGAGGGCACACTTAGGAGTAGGAGTGCCATAATGTGCAAATATAATGGCCATACATGCACAGTATGGCGAGAGCCCTTCCCAGTTATCCTACATTTTGTTTTGCTTCAAGGGGATGAAGTGGCACACCATTCACACATCAAGCATTCGTCCCCGCATTAGGTAGTGCAGAGTAGGGGGGGAGAAGAAAAGAAACACAGCCAACTGTTACTGTCACTTCTTATCTGGAGATAAGGATGAGTTCTATAACTTTGTCCAATCTGTGTTCTCCTTGACAGTGGCCAGCCGGTGGGTGTCTGCCTACCTACATAGCTACCAAATTGTCATGCAATTGAAAATTAGACAACAAAGCTGTAAGCAGAATGATTCTGTAATCTGTAGATGACCAGAGGAATCCTTTAAAGATGAAGACAATGCACATATAACAAAACACCAATGAATGCAGATAATAAAATTGATGATGCCATTAGGGCGATACACATCAGGGATGCTGGGATAGTGGACCTGGTTTCATGGACTACTTGTTCTCTTCATGCAGTGGCCACTATAGAGAAGTTTTTTGTATGTTTGAATGAACAGTATCATATATGTTTAGCCTTAAGAGGAAGGTGGTACCTATGGTTTTTAAAAGTTATTTTGCACAGGAAAACTTTTTCTTCTTTTTATATATAAATGCAATAAATAGTACAATTACTTTTTAATAAGAAAACTGGTTGGATTTATTTAGCTTCTTTGTGTGTACATTCCCATAGTATATTCTGTTGTTAGAGCAGGCAATCACCTCACTGGATGTATTATGAATAATAGTAATTAAGCAGGATCTAAAGCAAGCAGGGATCCAGAGGTGCGATTTGTATTCTATAGTTATTAAATCACAACATATATTTTTAACTAGCATAAGTACTTAAAGTGGCCCTTTTATCCCCTTTGCCTAAAAATCACATCAGCATTCAGCTCTGCATGCATATATTAAATCATCTTACATTCATTAGTTAAACAGACATATTTTGCTTTTACTTACAATTTCTGGTTTTTCCACTTCCCGGTTAACTGATGCACTGGTGATGCAGCCCTGGCCTAACAGATGCATTCTGGGAAGGCTACATCACTAGTGCCTTCTGGGAAATCTTATCTGTAAACTGCAAAATCTCACAAGATCGGGGTGGTGGTGGTGGGGTGGTTGTTGGGGCATTTTCTTCCCCTTACGATAATTTGCACTGTCACAAATGCCAGAAGGCCAACCTAGATACCCAGGAAGTAAATGATTAATCTGCCCTTAGTGAAAATGGCCACTGTGAGAAGAATGGGGAGGAAAAGAAAACATGGGGAATGCAAAGAATAAAAAGCCTATACATTTTTCTAAAGGTGCCTTTGTTGTCATTTTAAAGATAAGGATGAATTTCCTTTTTAAAATCTGTCTTGATATCAGCCTCCTGTAATCTGCTGTACAGCAGCACTGAGAGGGGACCTAAAGAGCACCAATCAGGTATCCTGCATGCACACGTAATAACAAGGAACATGGAGCAAAATAAAGGGTATTGATCTAATCAGCCAGTTGCTGCTACTTCACTGTCAAATCATAGTGTGGGGACTGAACTGTGACCAGGGTGCATTGCTTTACTCAGTGTAAGTATGGACAGTGCTGTGCTAGAGGGAGGCTGGGGAGCCTCTCACCTAGAAAAGTGGAAGGCATGTGGCGACCCACTGAACACGCGGTCGCAACCTATTTTTGGGTCACGACCCACCAGTTGCGAACCAAGGATCTAGATGGTATAGATGTCCGACTTTCCTACATAGAATTTCCCCATTAAATTCATCAATATGTTGGAGATGTTGAAGGGCGCAAGGAACATATCTCCATGTATGGTGGAGCTGCGAACATATAATGCCCTTTTGGGAACAGGTTTTTGAAACATATAATCAAGTAATGGGAGCGGGAGAGGTTCCATCACCTAAAATAGCTCTTCTTTCAATATTCCCAGGATCAATATCTAGAAACAAAAAGGATCTTCTTAGATTTTTTATAGCAGCAGCAAGAACACTAATCCCACGATGTTGGAATACACAAAGAGCTCCAAACATTAAAGAATGGGAAGTGGAATTAAGTATTCATCGATATGAAGAATTAACGGCGCATATTATTGAACGGGATGCTCAATGGGAGGATATGTGGAATCCATGGAATAGGTATAAGGAAACGAATGAACAGGGAGACCGGAGATAAAGGGAGGAGACTGACCGAGGTAGAGAGAAACAAATAGAATATTACATTTCAAGTAACAGGGCAATATAAAGGTTAGGATTAAAGATTTTTTTATAAATGTAATGGAGACTATTAAGGGGAGAGGGAGAAGGATGGGAGGAGTTGGGGGTGGGTTGTAGGTGGAGGGAGGGGGGGGTATATATAAAGGTTTTTGTCACAGATAAATTTTGGAAAATGAAAGGATGTATATTAGATATAAGTATATGTGTATGTATATATATATGGGGACAGAGGAATAAGGAAACATGAAATAAGGTTTTTTGGTTTGTATTAATGTTGTTATATTATACCGGAAACCAAATCAAATCTTATTATATAAAAAAACTAATTGTTTGGCAGGTAAAACAGCTCCCATATATACAGGTGAAACTCGAATAATTAGAATATCGTGCAAAGTTCATTTATTTCACTAATGCAACTTAAAAGGTGAAACTGATATATGAGATAGACTCATTACATGCAAAGCAAGATAATTCAAGCCGTGATTTGTCATAATTGTGATGATTATGGCTTACAGCTCATGAAAACCCCAAGATCCCCAAATCCACAGCCTCAAAAAAGTAGATTATTACATGCAATCAATAAAACAAGGATTGTACATAGAACAATATCGGACCTCTGAAAAGTACAAGCATGCATATGTACTCAGTACTTGGTTTGGGCCCCTTTTGCAGCACTTACTGCCATTACTTTTGCATGATATTCTAATTATTCGAGTTTCACCTGTATTTATGGCACAAGTGAAAAGAATCACTCCCCTTTAAAATAATTACATTTTGTTGCTTTGCAGCCTGAAATGAAGACAGGCACAATTTTTGTTTTATCCAGCGTTATTTACGCAGTGCAACTTATAACATCCAAGTCAAAGATAGAACACCAACATGTCAGGAAAAAAGAAATAACAGAATTACTGAGTTGGAGAAGTGATCACCCCCTCCTAAAAATGACTTGTACACTCAATAAGGTGTAGCCAATCACCTTCTCAATGGCATACAAAGCCATCTGACTTTCAACTGTGATCAGCTCTGGTCATTTTGATTAGCTCAGCATGAAAAGAGCTTTCCTAGAGCATTACGGTCCCTGCCAGTGCAACTGAAGCAAACAATCAATTATGGGTGGCAAGGCACTGTCCATAGAACTCCAGGATAAAGTTGTGGACAAGCACAAGTCAGCAGATGGATACAAAAAATGTCAAATGCTTTATCAATGCCTAGAAGCACAGTGAACTCTATTATTAGAAGTGGAAGGTATTTGGTACAACACAAACCCTCCGTGGATCAGGACGTTGCTCCAAACTGGATGAAAGAGTCAGGAGGAAACTGGTGAGAGAGGCTACCAAGAGGCCTATAGCAACTCTGAAGCAGTTGCAGGAATTTATGACAAAGAGTGGTCATTCTGTGCATGTGACAACAATATCACAATTTCTCCACAAATGTGGCTTGTATGGGAGGGTTGCAAGAAAAAAGCCACCCTTCAAGAAAGGTCTCATGCAGTCCTGACTGAGCTTTGGCAAAACGCACCTTGAAGATTCTGGGGCCACATGGAAAAAGATGTCATGGTCAGATGAGACTAAAATTTCATTGTTTGGCCTCAACACCAAATGATATGTCTGGCGGAAATCCAATACAGCTCAAACTCCAAATAACACCATTCCTACAGTAAATCCTGGAGGCCGTAATATCCTGTTATGGGGGTGTTTCTCTGCAGCAGGGACTGGAGCAGTTGTCATGATAGAAGGAAAAATGGATGGGGCAACATACCGTCCAAGTCTTGAGGAAAATCTGATGCCCTCTGCCAGAAAGTTGGCAATTGGAAGAAGGTTTACCTTCCAACTTGACAATGGCCCAGAGCACACAGCAAAAATCCCCACACAGTGGTTGAAGGAGAAAAAGGTTAATGTCCTTGCATGGCCTAGTCAGAGCCCAGACTTAAACTCCTTTGAAAATCTGTGGAATGACTTGAAGACTGCAGTCCACAAACAAATCACCATCAAATTTAATTGAACTTGAGCAGTTCTGCAAAGAAAAGTGGACAAATATTGCAAAGTCTAGATGTGCAAAGTTAGTAGAGACATATCCCAACAGACTAAAGGCTGTAATTAAAGCAAAACATGGTCCAACAAAATACTGACACAAGGGGGGGATCTCTTTTCCAACTCAGTGGTTCTGTTCTTTAATTTATTTATTTTTTCTGACATGTTGGTGTTATATCTTTAACTTGGATGTTATAAGTTGCACTGAGTAAATATAGCTGGATAAAACAAAAATTGTGTCTGTGTTCATTTCAGGCTGCAAAGCAACAAAATGGGATTATTTTAAAGGTTCGGGTACTTTCAGCAATGACAGAGGAGGAGAAATGCAGGTTTCCTATAGCAAGCAATTACAAAAAACTTCTTGTAAATCACCTGTGTTATCTGAACCTCCTGCAAAACAAATATAGGTGATTTGCCTAACAAATGAGATGTCTCAGCTCTGACGCACCATGCAAATCAATCAGTTACTAAACCGAATAGTGCGCCTGCCGAAATGATCATTTACATACATCATTCAACACAGCCCACAGTACCATATGTTCCAAAGTTTGAGAGCGGAGAGACTTGCAGCCTTCCTACTAAAGATATATCACACCATAACCACGAAGAGAGATTATTAAAGTCCAAATGGAGACTGGAGGAATGCATCTACAACACTGAGCTATGGTCAACCTTTAAAAATAAGTATTGTATGACCCCTCTTTACCCTACTTCTCGTTACTACAGGCTTCTTCCCTCAACACTGAGCTATGGTCAACCTTTAAAAATAAGTATTGTATGACTCCTCTTTACCCTACTTCTCGTTCCTGCAGGCTTCTTCCCCACCGACCGTAACCATGAAGCTACTCCTCTCTCTGCCTTTTTTCGGGCGTCCTCACGTTCACCGCAGAGCCCTTTTTGAGTTTGAAGCGCAATGCTATTTTCTTTTTTCCTATTTCATCTGACTGCCTCCATATTCAAAGGGGAAGTGCATTTTTGTTAGCAAGGCAGCTAAACACAGACACACATTTAAATTAAATGTCTTGCCTGCCAAAGAAATAGAAATTCCATTTAGTCAATTTTGTGATCCGAACACTCTATTACAATGCATAGCCAAATTCTGGACCTCACTGTATAAAGATTATACTGCAACATTGCAGCCTTGTCAAAAATGTCCCCCTAACCTTTGATTGGACAAATAAAAAAGGATCAACAACACAGTAATGAAGTCATCACTCTGTTCTATCCTCCTGTCAGGAAGCTTCCAGTGTTAAAAGGAGCAGTGCCCTTACCCTCACAGTCTGAGCACAGTTGTGCAGGGAATTATGAGAGACTCATATCAAAACAGATTCAAGTACTTATTCTAACTGTATGTAAAATAAGCTGAGGATGGGAAAACATGTGCCCCATGAGTAACATTAACTCTCTATGTGGAGAGCAAAAATGAACCTATCCGAGGAAGGGATACAATTACATTTTATGGTTAAACAAGCCAATTATTGAGATAAAATCATGTAATAGGTATACTCTAGTAGTTTAAGCATATCAAAAGCCATTTTTTGTCTCTCGCTTTGGAGGGATTGCCTCACACTTCCTGTTACATCTCTGGGAAATCTGTCCAATGGCATACAGGCAGCAAAGAAATAAAAAAATGAACAAGAGTTAGCAGCGTTCATTTTCATCTGTTGTGTGGCAGTAATTGTTTTACTATTTCACACAAATCCTTTTCTGCTACTAGAGGACACACTGTTCCTACCAGCTTACCTTCAGTGTAGCAAAATGGACTCCAGACCATCCCAAAATGGGTGCCGCAATTTACCTCTATGGGATAGCTGCAGAAACAGGAGACATATGTGTCACCCTGGAGTGTGGATGTGACATCATAGGCAGGAAAGTTATGCAGCACAGCCTGGGAGGAAGGAACCAGGTGAGAGAACTGTCTGGAAGAGAGTAGCTAAGAGAGAGTTCAGGGAGACATTGGGTGGGGACACTGAGTCACATTCTATTGTTCAGGGCCTATAAGGCAGTGCAAAAAGGATGGAGCAGATTCCACCTGTTTCTCCTGTCTGCCTGTGGACTGAGGAGAGCTGACTGTTATATTGTAAATGCCACATAGTCTCTGCAAAGAACTGCTGCATCACATTTACTGATGTTCTAATGTCAGTAATATGATTTCACATTTCCTTATTTCTGTTTGCAATAATCATTGTTCTTACATGTAGCATGCAGTTGTCGCTGACTAACATTCATATTTTTTTACCATTGTCTGCCTCACTGTGTCATGGGATTTTGAAGGTGTCACCAGGTTGGAGCTGTACCCACATACTTGGCAAAGCCAACACTTATTGTACTGCAATAAAAGTATGATTAAATGTATTCATACAGCGTAGTAAAATGATGCTGTAATGTAATAAGAGCACTTATGCTTTTAGCCAAATCACCCCCGTTTCCCCTACACTGTAAGAATCTTAACCATCAAAGCTGTCTGGCCAAATGAGGACATATCAGATGTATGCAAATGGCCCTCGCTTTATTTCTGCCAGTCGGTTATGTATAAATCTTTACTGATGTAAATGGGGATTTTTTGTTTTTAACACGGATGAGCACTGCAGCTGAAGTCAGATAGAGAAGGAAATCAGTAGAAAGACTGGGGAAGATTAGCATTACCTGACATAGAAGTCTCTTCCACCCAAATCTAAAGGATTAGCTTTGTGGGTAACACTTGGGGCACTGCTTTTGGCATGAAAAACCCAAAGCCAAACAACTGGAAATGCATAATGTCATGCTAAAAAAACAAAGATGTTTCTCTTTAAGCATTCAGGCCAATGCTAACATGTCCCTCCAACTAGCTGTGACACTTAACTTACCACTAACAGTAAAACATACCTCATTACCTTGTTCCAAAGAGTAGCCTTTAAAAGCCAGGTATATCCCATGCAAGGCAGAGCAACAGGGTAACTTACTTGCCCCCCAAGTTGTGTAAAGTTGAATTTTGGTTGAATGCCATGACTTACTTTTTCATAGCGCTCTTTGCATGCATATATGGGTACATATATTTACATGTTTCTAAATTGGATCAAAATATTATCTATATAGATCATACCTGCAGACAGTTGTATTAAAACCTTGAGTAACATGATTATTTTATTTTTTGATGCATTGACCTTGAATTTAATGAGATACCGTACTGACCTGTGTAGGACCCATGGCCACCCTTAAAGTGACTGTTGTTTGTAGACACACGTAACCCACATCCCCTTCTTCCTGCTGCTTCTGCTCACCTTGTTCTTGCTCCTCTGCCACTCAGACTCTTTACCCTTGGTCCCACTATGCAGCACTGTGCACCAGGTTAGTAGGTCCCAGTGCTGTCACATCAGGATGGGAAGCTTTGACCAGGCCTCTTCTCTTCATTCCAGTGGGAAAACAGAGCACCCGAGAAATGAAGGGGAGGTGAACATAAGCAGCCGGGGGGTAGACTGGCAGTTGGGTAAACCAATTGTTTTGCCCTACATGGACAAAGGACATGTTCACTTTTATTTTAAACTTGTTATTAAAGTAGAACTATAACCTCCTACCCCTTACAGCCAAGGAAAGTGCTATATTGGCCTCTATTTGGATTGCAGTTGCCATGGTGCTGTACATATGATCTTGAAAGTTAGGATGAGAGCCGAAATAAGCACAATGGCAACCTTGACAGTTGGCTTGCTTTAAAAGTAACTGTTTTTAGAGACATTCAATTAGTGGGTCCAGTACCTCTTAAAGTCCATTTAGGTGTTTTAACACCTAACACTGAGAGTTAACGCCTAATAATTAACCTAATCCTAACAATTAACCCTTACCCAAACTCCTAAAGTACATGGTTTATTCACCTTCCCCATTCCCCACATACCTTGTATTTGTTCCTTAGTCCTGGTGGTCAACAAATGCAAGGGTAAAACTCTTAAATCCCAGGTATGAGGTGCATGTGACTCACAATCCTGCCTGTGCTGGGTGCCTGACTGGCTAGTTGCCAGGCCCTGCAAAAGTTTTCATCCAATGTTGGGTGTAAATGTATACAGCAGGTTAAAAGGCCAGCAAAAAAGTACAGGTTCACTATAATGATATCCCTCTGACTCCTTAACCTAGTTATCCCCAAACCTATCAATTATACTATCATGCATATATTTAGCTCATTGGAGCAATAATTTATGCTCATTGGTGGTCAAACATAGAAGTTCATGTCCATTTTTTACCATCACCAAAATCGGGGCTCCTAAAATAAATCAAGTATAAGCTTACTGTATTGGGTGCTGCCACACTCACTCACGCACTAAGTGCTTTAACTATAAATAAGCCATCAGTAGCCATGTATTAGTATGCATTAGTCATCTGGGATGCTTCACTTTGCACTACCTTCCTGACTAAGCCTCCACCTCACTGCCAGAGTTATCGTCTCACCTACTCCACCATAGAGTTCTATTCTTTCCACTGTGAGATCCCTGTTACATGTTCCATAATGCAATATATTAGGTAAAAGTGGACAGTACAAAGGCCCTCCTTATGGCCAAGGTAGAGGAGCAGACATGGGGACATGAGGTGCTGACATTTCACTGCTGGAGCCCTCTAAAGATTAAGAAAAGATTTGATTTAATCTGCCATCATTAATGTAAAACTGCAGTTTGAGCTTTGGATGTACTAACCCTTTAAATGTGTCCCATTAATTAATTACCAGTTATTGCTGCTTATGGCCAGTCAGCTACAAAGGCAGCGAATAAGTTAATGTTTCTGTTGAATATCAAAAGTAGCAGTTGGTTAGGTTGCACGGGCTGAGCTCAGACAAACAGCTGTATTTATAAGCATGCACTGACCCTAGTTTTTGGAAAGTAAACAGCTCAGCTTTATCTTAACAAGCGAAGCCAGGATCCCGACATGATCCAAGAGAAATAAGAGCTGAAACAGCCATTAACCAAATGCTAAGTCTCCAGCTCTGTTTATGTAACTGTGGATGATGCTCGTGGTTATAACTCTGGCCCTGCTGGATGACTGCAGGGATGCATTCAGGCAGAAAACGTCCAGGTCAACCAATGCACTGCACACGTTAAAGCAGAACTCCTCTAAGCCACGCAACTGTTTAATAGGGCAGCACAGCAAATAGCCACAATAAATACCTCAGTTTCTATTAGGACAAGAACTGAGAGGAGCAGTTGTCAATGGGTCAGAAATAACCTGACCTTACCACTCTTGTGTCCCCACTGGAGAGATTTCCCATCTCTTCCTGTCCGGATAAGAAGGGAGGGAAAATCTCCCCCAATAGGGACCCAGATGACCCAAAAAGAAAAACCTGACAGAGGTTCTGTAACTTTCTCACTCCATCTGAAGAAAAATGTTTTGGCTGGAGTTGAGTTTTAGGGCCCACTCACACTACTGCATTGTGGTAACATGCAGTAAAATGCGGGTGCTACTGTGACACGCAGTAATACACCATGCACGCATTAGTGTTTAGCACTGTCATTAAGTTTGAATGGCACACCAACACACTGTTGGTTATGTGTTTAGATGAAGCACTGAGATCTTAAGGAGTGCTAAATTAAGCTTTACTTGCTTTGAAGGACATTACATGTATGTATACAGTAATACAGCATAGTAAAGAAGAAAACATATATACAGATAGAACTTCCTGTGTATCACAGACAAGCATATATAAGCATAGAGACCAACACTGCACCACAGCGCCATCTAGTGCCTAAAAGACATAACAGTACATCAGCATAAACTGTTGTATTTCCAACACACGCATCAACTGTGTAACAGTCCCTCCATTTTGGCATAATCTGACTTTGGTTTTGGCATTGCACCTCAAACTTCGAAAACAAGTGTTCAGTGGGGAAAGGGGTTATGGGTATTTAAGGATCAAAGCAGCACTGGACAAATCCCAGGAGTCAGGTAGCCAATGCTCCTTAAAAATTACAGTTGGCGTCTAACTTTTAAAGTTATATGTTGTTGTTGTCAATGGAGCTGGCTTCTAAAAAAAAAATCCTGCTGGTTCCCAGAATGAACAGGCTGGCTTCTGAATTTTATATTAAGTTGTCCATCCCTTGACTAAGGTTAGGATTGGGTTAAATATAATGGTTTTAGGGTTTGGTTTACAGTCAAGTGTTACATGTGACATTAAGAGTAAAGGGTTATTATAGGAGTTAGAGAGGGAGAGGAGGGTTAGCTGTGAGGGTTCAATTTTAGGGGTTGGGATGTAGGTCGACACTTCTTTTTTACTCCACTTTTTAGCATTGACATCTTCACACTGAGAAACTGTCCGTGGCTGACAAAAAAAAAAACTACAAGCTTAATTTTTTGAGTCTCCCTGGAAGACTTTAGCTCTTCTGTAACTTTGATACATTGTAAGAAATAACTTCTGCAGATTCCTGATGTTTTCTGAAATGTAGCATCCTCAGCCTACCTGTAAACAAACAGTGTAGATCTTTCATATAACATACAGTACTTAATTCTTATGTTTAATAATTTGATTCAACTGCAATGACTAATTGCCTAATTTTTAGCTCTGACAGATGAGACTCCGACCACCTACCGTTCGAGCCTTCTCATTATGTGAATGCATGGCCCCTGATATGTTGCTATCAGCCTGTGTGATCTTCACTGCAAAGTAGTTACTTAATTTTCACAAATATTGCTTAAGCAGACACTATGGCTGCCTCTATTGTGTACAGAAGACAGGTAGACTTTACAGTAGGCCATTGCATTGTTGATGGATGTTGTGGCGTGCTCTCTGCGGGTGTCACTAGGATAAATGCCATGCAGAACACATGGCAGACGGCTGACAATTAGCACTATTTGAGAAGCAACTCTCTTCCAGCTCATAGTGGATCTGGCTTCATCCACCGAGTCCATATCCTGTGAGCAGTTCCAGACAGAGTCTAAACAAGAAACCCTTTTCTCAGGCAGCCTGTAGAGAGTGGGAGTCATTTTTCCAGACACAATATGACTAATTGGCTCATACAGCTTTGCTTTCAGATGACGGTCTGGCCAAAGTTCTTTTAATTAGTCCATTAAGTGTATGCATAAAAAATATCCCCCCGTGAATATATCTGCCATTTTTTTCTGCCTGGCCTGGCAGTGCATTCTACCTAATGTAGCCTGAGTAATCGCTGGCTCTGTAATGAGCTTGTAAAGTGAAATGGTCAGTCTGAAGCTCTCCTTCATTAGCTGTTCCCTGTTATTTCATCCACAGAGGTCCAATTAACCCATTTAGAGCCAGAAGGACCATAAGTCAAGAGCAGAAAAATGGATTGTGATGCATCACAGTCCAATTAACTCATCCAAGGCTTTACAGACAATGAACCAAGGACAGAAAAATGGACCGTAGCCCACTACAGTCCACCCATCCACTTCTGATGACAATGAGCTTAGTGTTGAAAAATAGACTGCACTCCTCCACAGTCATATTACCCAATCCACATTCCAAATGACAATGAGTTGAGTAGGCTGAACTTTGCCATAGTCCAGTTAACACATCCACATCCAGCAGGACAATATGGTCTCATTACAAAAAAAAGTGACTGCGCCTCCATAGTTCAATCAACCTAGCCATGCATAAGTAAAGTGAGCTGAGTGTAGAAAAACAGATGCCCCACCCCAGCCCAATTACCCAACGTGATCTGCAATGGCAATAAAATGAGAGCAGAAAATTGGACAACATTGCACAAAAGTCCAGTTAACCCATACATATCTGAAAGGAAGTTATTTGAGTGTAGAAAAATGGAATTATCTGTGATGCTGTCCATTTACCCCACCCATATTCAGAAGGACAGTAAGCTGAGAGTCCAATCCAAGGATGCCAACCACATCTGGAAGGACAACGAGCTGAGAGTGCTGTACCACAGTACAATGAATCAAGCCACATCTAGAAGGAGAATGAGCTTTGTGTACAATACCTCTGAGCTGAACACAGAAAAATATATTTATTAGAATTATTTATACAACGCCAACAATGTATGCAGCACATTCCCATCAGTCCATGCCCTCAAGGAGATTACAATCTAGGTCCCTATCTCACATGTATACAGGGCCAATTTAGACTGGAGCCAAGTATGCGATGTGCGATTCGTTTCGTTCCGAATTTTCAGACATTCGGATGTATCCGAATTCTGAATTACAGATATAACGAATGCAAACAAATCCGAATTTCCATTTCCGAAATTCGTTAGCGGTAGTTCGTCGAACGTTCGTTTTCGTTTCTTATTCGTTTCGTTCATTCGTTCGTGAGATTAGAGAAAATTAGAAAATGTCACTTTGCTGCAACAACTGAACGAATGAACGAACCGAAAACAAAACGAACGTTCGAATGAACTACCACTAACGAATTTCGTCCGAATTCCGAATCCGAATTGACTTTCACACCCGAATCAGAAAAAACTAAATAACACAAAATCCGAATTAAAACTAAACTAAACAAATTTTTTGCCAGTGCACATGTCTACCAATTAATCTACCAGCATGTCTTTGGAGTGCAGGAGGAGACCCACACAAGCCAAGGGAGAACATGCAAACTCCTTGCAGATAGTGTCCTGAATAGAGATTTGTACCAGTGACCCCCAGTGCTGCAAGGCAGAAGTGCTAACCATTACACCACTGTGCTGCCCGTACTCCACCACTTTAACATTCATCCATCCACATCTGGAAGGACAATGAGCTGAGCATAGAAAATGGATCATACTCTGTCATAGTACAACTGCCTATGACAGAGACAGTTGTACATAGGGTCTGGACGGGTTTGAACCCTGTTTTTATTGATACCTGAATTAGTTATTTGTTCCCCTTTGGTTAAATTCATGACAGCAGCAATACTTTAGCTTCTAATAAGTATTCTTTTACAGGTCTTCTACGCAAACCCAAAAAAGATTCAAGTCATCCAAAGATCTACTGCCCTGAACTCTCATGAGCCAGAACATCAAATGGTTGTCCTTGATTTAAGCAGGTCACCATTCAAATATCATCAATTTAGTGAGTGAAGATCAGAAACGGGGCTATTGATATAACATTCTCATCCACAAATTATCACCGATAAGTTACTTTTCTGGCCATGGATGCCAGGCCTTCATTTGATAACGTCTGCTGGTCTTATTGAAAGACAGTTCCTACACACTTTGGATTACCAGCCTGACTTAAGAACTACATGTCTGCAAGTGTTTCACTGAGTGTATTGTAGGTTTGTCTGTCTGGTGAGGTCACAGTTGGCAGAGAGACCCATTAGAGCTGGCCGCCTTCTACTCTTTGTATTGAATTTGCCCTTGTAACCTTGTCTTTGTTAGGACTAGGTGACCACTGCTGAGGTGTACCGCACCTCTAGCAGTCACTTTTGAGGACACTTCATGTGTGTGCACTGGTACTAGTGGAATATAGGTTGTAGCAGCCTTGTGGAGTCAGGACCAAGAAGTGTAGTTGAGAACTGCTGCTAAAGGTTGTTGGTGGAGGTAGGCAGAGCCAAACATCAAAACCAGAACAAGGGACAAAGACATAGCCAGGAAACAGGCAGAGTTAAGGACAGGCAAGTATTTCTGAAGTCAAGACAACCAAAGTCTGCAATTCAAACTGTAAAGAGAAGTTGCAACAAGGAACAAAAACTACAACCGGCAACTTGTCTCAAATTGCCCTTAAAGAGACTCTGTCAGCAGACCATTCATTCCAACAGCAATCTTCTCACAAAATGATATGCGCATTTATTGTTGTGTAGACATCCATAAGCCCCGAGACTGCTGCTGGCCACTGCCTTCTTGGATGTGATGTCAGCCGCCCCAGCAGACTTGAAGTTGTCAATCAAGTGACACTCTATAGTATTCCCCTTTGCTCCTCCCCCAGCTGCTACCTAAAAGGTTATATAGGGAGGTGAGACAAGGAGCAGAGGAGCTGCCAGCATAGACAGTAATAAGACACTCCCAGAAGAACAGAGGGCTATGACTTTCAAGGAGGGAGAAGGCAGTGCTAGAAAATTGACTCTCTTGAAGCATTCACATTTGCTATCATACTCAGGGGCACAATACAAGTCAATAAAATAATTTATTGTAAGAAAATAACTGAAAATAAGCATTTAAAATATTCTTTCAATACTTTTACCTGCATTTGTTTAACTTGCTGATAGGGTCTTTTTCAATAAGAAGCCAATTAGGACCCATTAGAGTGCACATGGATGCCCATGGACAGGTGGACAGGAAGCCTCAGACTAGAAAGGAAACTCTTCATCAGGTGTGTGGACTGCAAAGTCTGTACTGTAGGAGGACCCAGCAGAGGAGCCTGAAAGTGCACCAGATAAATTCTCTGCATAGGGCGTTGAGTGGAAAATGTCCACAGAATGAGCCAGCAAAGCCTGTGTGTGACATTCAGATGTTATGAACAAGATCACAAAAGGGTCCACCCTGACCAAACCTCACCAAGTGAAGACTGAGGTTTGGTCTGAACGGACTCTTTTGTGATCTTGTCCTGGAACAATAAAACTTTTGAAGGCTGGTGTCATTGGAGTGTGGCCAGCTTGTTTGCTAATTCCACATGGGAAGCACCTGAAGCCACACAGATGGGCAGATTAAGGGCTTTGAACTGCGGCTTCCCTTGGTACTGTGATGTTCAGCTGCTAGGCTTATGAGAGACCCACAGGGAAGTCTCTGACTTGAAATGGGCTTGTGACCAGAACTCATGCGCTAGGGCATGTTTTGTTGCCATTATTTGCATTGTGTGCTTGCAACTCCTGTTTACAATAATTAACTTGGACAACAAAAAAGCAGAGAGTCTGGTTAGCAAACTGCTGTTTGGTTCAAAACATTTGTTGTAAGAGCCTGCAATCGTTTTTTTTTCGTTTTCATGCACCAGACTGTGGCTTGCCCGACACCTCCAATAGCAGTCAAGCGGCTTGCACCACAAAGGCTGCCCCCTCTGTCTCCAATCTGAAAAGCCTTAAATCTTAACAGCTTGTAGCATCTGAGTGGCTTGGCTCAGAAATTTTCTAGTATGCACAGCATATTAGCACATTATGGCAAACTTACCTGCCAAACCAATCCCCTCCAGCTCCACCCTCACAGGCACTTCTATCCGCAGATTGGTCCTCTTCCAGGTTTCGAATTTTCAGACGCTTGATTGCACATGCACACAGGAGTTACTTTATCTCGGCATGCGGGATCTGTGCCCTGAGCTGCGTATGCGCAACTCAGCATGCAGATAAAAAAAATTGCTGAATGGTACAAAGAAGCTTTTATGGCAGAAGAGACTTACACAGTCTCTTCTGCCATGGAAAGTCCTCCAATCGGCACTTTTATTTTACCTTTACTTCTACTTTCATTTTATTTCAAGTTGTTTTCAATCTTCTATTAGACTTTTATTAAAGGAACACAATTGATGGTCCAAGCCGTTTACAATTTTAACTAACCCCACCCAATATTAATAAACCACACCCATTTGTGCCATACCACACACTCCCTCACTTTCCTCAATTAGTTTTTTTTTGCCTTAGACAAAAGGTGGTGATCCTAAGCAGGACTTTCCAACACACTGTTACACAATGCATTGGCAGGAACAGAGCCTACTCAGAACTGAATTTTCTGATGTCCATCACAGTCGGACTCATTTCAAGAGACAGTTTTTAAGGGAAGGTGTTAGGATTGTGGTGTGGGCCCGAGATGACGAGGAGGACCTCCCTTGCAACCCCGTCTGATGACCACTGGGATTGAGAACAGTAGGTTTCAGGCAGGGGATGCACGAGTGTTAGATGCGGAACTGTAGGTCACGAGGTCTACTTGGTGACCTAGCAAAATATCCGCCGTGCGTGAAGGGTAAAGGCAGAAGGGAGCGTGAGAGACTAGCCGGGTCAGTAACGTGCAGGCAAGACGGTACAAGGGGTTAAACCTGAGAGAAATCCAGAGACAAGCCAGTTCGGTAACAAGTGGGCAGCGGAGTACAAGGATAAGCCAGAGAGAGGTCCAAAGACAAGCCGGGTCGATAACAAGTAAGCCAAGGAAACAAGAACAAGCACAATGGGCAAGGAACAGGAGCAAGGCAGGGCAATAGACCAGGGACAGGAACAAGCACAAAGGAACATCCAGTGCTGGCTGAAGATCACCCAGCACTGAATGAGCGTCCTGCAGCACCTTATATAGGCCGAGGACGAGCTACTGCGCATGCGCCGGCGTGATTACGTCACCACGCCGCACAAACGCGATGACGTCATGCCGCGCGGGGACGCAACCCGCCGATCTTCTGCCGTCTGCGCCTGCGCGGCCGGGACGTGCCGCTGGATACCGTCTCCGTCTATGTCCCCGCAGAGGGACACGGCATCTTCCCCGAACAGGTACCTGACAGAAGGAAAGAACTCAATTTGCTTGTGAACACAGATGACACGCTATTAATCTGAACAGGAGAATCCTTGCAAGGGAGAAAGCTCTACATAACCCAAAGCACGAGAAACTGCAGATCTTAGACTTTGTCCAGTAGCGTTGTGCACAAAGAAAATCTAAAGCAATAAGTCCTTGTAGTTCTCTGCTTAACCATAGATTTATTGTATACATGGTATGCAGAGGTGAATAGATATCAACAGAAGAGGAACCTTGACGTGCTTTGTACAAAATGCTGACTCATAAAGCCTTATGAATAAGAACTTTGAGTGAAATGAGTCAGAGTTCCCCTACTATTAATGTGTTTACCTATACTGTACATACCATTTATACAATATACCTTCGGTTGAGCAGAAACTATGTGGACTTATTAGTTGGAATTATTAGAACTATACGGAATTATTAGTTGGAATTTTGCATTATCCTGTTAATGTGAAAAATATCTATTTAGACTTAAAAAGGTCATCTTAACCGTTACATTTTTCCCCTTTAAAATCTGGATATTAAGAAGGAAAATCTGAAGTTCTTCCGATCACTGGGGAGTAGGAACACAAAGCAATCCAAGATCTACAACTCCTGATCACCATTATCTAGGCCAGCACATACCTGCCAACAATTCTGAGCAATATAAAAGATAATTTCCTGCAGTGACTTCTGCCATTGTAGGATGCAAAAACTGCTCCTTCTCCTTTGATATTAATGGTTGGAATAATTTTGTTCAAAACACAATTATTAGAAAGATGTTCCTAATTGTTGATCACTGGCCACTGTTAATGAAATACCCAGACCTCAGCAGGATCTCTTTATTTCTTCTAGTCCTAGTACACTAAAATTTCCAGGGCAAATCTTACTAGCTAATGGAGGTTCAGCACTCTGATATAAAGAAAATTAACCAGGCTGCTTTGCAGAGACCGATTTTTTTTAATGGGCAATGAATTTACACAATGAATATATCATGGGGATTGAGTTTTCACCAAATGGTAATTTACAGGCATTAAACTCACTAAGGGAACTATTCTGTGTTAAAGGAGAACTATGACATGAGTGATTTCCACTCACGTCATAGTTCTAAGCCGACCTGTGACAATGAGACTGTCACAGGTCGGCTCAGTAGATTGGGAGGTGAGGGAAAACATACCGGGTTCCCTCACCTCTCGATCCTGTCACGGCTCTCTGCCGTGACAGGGGGAGGGGCTGGATTCCCCTCTCCCCGCTCCGATCTGCCAGCGCTGACTGGCGGAACGGACGGGGGAGGGGGCGGGTAAAGCTGGCTCTGCCTCTAGATAGGCAGAGCCAGCTGTCACTCACGCAGCTGGGCGGATCCCGTCATCTAAGTCGGGATCCGCTCCAGGTGCGGCGTCTCAGTATACCGCGAGCTGTAGCTCGCGGTATACTGAGCTTAGGGTGACGGGAGGACGCTAGTTTGTGTCCTCCCGTTACCCCAAGGAGAACTATGGGGAAAAACACTGACCCCATAGTTCTCCTTTAACAATGTTAAAGTGGACCTAGCATCATGTATATTTCATCATGCTAAGTGCAAACATGCTAACTAATGGGTAACTGTAACACTTCCAAGTATTTGTTACCTCTCAGTGATTACAATACTCCTCCCGGCAATGCCTTTATCTTTCTCTTCAAAAGAAGGAAGCCATCTTATTTTAAGGAATCATCCAGGTTCAGCATGTACTTTCTGGACAAAGATGATGCTTTAGAGATCACTCAAATCCTGGTGTATGTTCAATTCTTGGCTTTATTAACAAATGTCTTATACAGATCAACCTCTAATGCAGTCTTGCACCTTATGAGTTGCAGCAAAGTTACAATGTTGTAGTTTGATCAACAGGATAGAGGAGACTGAGGGAATGCTTCCTCCTGCCGGCAGCAGACTGATGAGAACATCCAGGGCCGGCCTTAGGTCTTTAGGCGCCCTGTGCGAGAAAGCTTTACAGCGCCCCTCAGTGACCACACCCTCAGTGGCCACACCCCTTGTAACTACACCCATTTTCCCCAATATCCGCACCATTTAAAGACGCCTATTTTGTTAAACCGCAAAGAAACATATTAAAAAGTATGATAAAAATAAAACTTTTATTCAAAGGTATTAAACTTGTCGGCACAATATAAGTATTCTTACCAAATAAAACAACAGAAGGTAAACAATAAATGTCAAACTAAAATAGAGTCTATAAAAATAAAGTGTCAGGTTGTCATGCCGATCCCTTTTTCAAGTAAGTGCATCTAGAAAAGTAAAAATAGAAAACAGAACTCAAAACCTAGACTTTGTGTAAATGAATGAATTACTAGATGTCCGAATATACGAAAAATGTATTCAGGCACATAATAATTTGTTTGAGAATGTGCAGCGGCCATGTTGGCCACCGGCGTTTTATGCGAAGGCATGCCACTTTTGGAGACAGGGAGCATGACGTTACATGACGCCATGCATGCGTGGCGTCAGGTGACATCACACGCCGATATTGGCCCCACCATCTTGGTGTATACTTAGATATACACCAAGATGGCGGCGCCCAACACATGCTCCAATGGCTGAATCCAAAATAGCATAAAAATGTGTTTTGTTTGATGAAACAAATGAAATTTTTTAAAATAGTTTTTTTTAATGTTTTATTATTTATTTTGTACTGTTGGGGGGGCTTCAGGGTGTGGTAATGAGGCAGGGTGCTGTCATGTTTTCTGCAAGCTATATACAGCACCCTGTCAGCCACTCCCATCAGCCATGATCTACCTGCATTGCATAAGGAAGCACAAAGCCCAGTGGTAACATCACTGAAAATAAAATAAGGTATTTAATGAAAATGGAAAGGTTTTATTTAAAAAAAAAAAATCATTAGCTCGATGATAAAGGGAAAAGGAGGAACCAGTGAAAACAAAATATAAGTAGTTTAAACTTTAGCTTTAAAAATCACAAAACTAGATAACTGGACTTCCGAACATCAACATGTGCTGTTTAGTCTGGTATCTCCTTATTTCTGTTGCAACATGCAGAATTTGTACTGCATGCACCCTGATTCCATGATCAATCCTGGCTTCTGCAACAGTGCAGACTGGTGATGATGCTATAGGTAGGTGGAATGTTTTCTTGGCCCACTTAAGGGGCCGCTTCATAAAAAAAGTGATATTTCATGTATAGTTGATGCGATGATGTAAGTCTTCTCCTGGTTCCTTATATATCTTGGATACGGCAACAGCAAGATCTCCCTACGATCATTCCTGTCCACCTAGGAGTTTTGGGTGTTCCTGCCTATCTTGCGTGTTCCAGCTCCTCCTGTTAAATTTTCCAAAATAAAAATTAGATAAAAAAATTCCACAGGGACAGGATATTGTAAATTATTAAGAGTTATGTGACAACCTACATGAATAAAACACTATTTTTTAAACAATTATATATATGTTTTTGGTTTGGAGATTGGACATACACTATATTTGCTATACTGAATTATAAAATCCTCAGTGTTCACAAAATATGAGCATTGTTAAAATTTTGCAGCAAATATATACACTCGTGTATAACCCTCAACAGCAATTATAATGATTTTTTAAATTAAAATGATTTGCCACAGCAAGACATCAGCGATAAAAAATAATATTGTGGATTGTTTCTGCTGTTTACAAAATCCTTGCATGGTATAGTAAATATTTATTTTCGAGAAACCATATTTCTGTATATTGTAAACATATTTAACGTTCTATTTTGCTTTATGTCTTCCTTATTGATCAATCCAAAGAGACAAAAAACAGAAAAATAAGGCAAATGGACTTGACTGTTTTTGATCTAATAAAATCTAACATTGCTCGAATTGGTGGATGACAGATTGGCTGTCGTTTATCGATTGAAACCTGTATATTGATCGCTGGTTGAAATAGTGTATGGCCATACTTTCTTTTTCTTTATTTGAAACAGTTGGGAAGTATGTGACTACCCCCTTGAAGCACCTGTTTTCTGATGCCACAGAGCTCAAGCTCCAAACAAAAGCCATACTGAGAAAGAAAATGTTCCTTATTATGTATCCAAACAGTTTAGAACATCAAAGGATATTTTCCATTTGACAAAGCAGAGACCCCATAGACATAAGTGACAAAGTAACAGTTGGCGTGTGAAGCGGAGGAGGGGTTAACTCCCTGTCTGAATGTGATTGTACCTAAGGCCCCCAATCTGCTTGCAGCAGAGGGCCTGTAACAAGAAGATAACACAACATTTGGCATCAAGAACACTTCCTAACAATCCTGGGTATTCTTAATTAAACAGATTGGCACCAATTAGTGGCTTTGGAAATTGGTTGCATTTATTTTTTCGGCGCAAGAAGTGCACTTTCATCATTCTGAGATTGAAAGTGATGTTGCAAACAAGACCTAGACTGGTCGAAGATTGGTTAACACATTCAGTGCCACCATTCTGTTAGTGTTGCTGGTGAAAGAGGGACTCCACTAAGCAACTGAACCAGTCATGGATTGTGCTTCTTTTTGACCAAAATCTCTCTTTCATGACTGCCTCTCTATAACGAACTGTATAGATGACTGTAATATGTACTTACTTAACGTTTTTAATGTGGCTTAAAGTGAATTTTTGCTTTGCCCATTCAGGGAAATGAAATGGTTTGCTCAGATATGTTAGAGGAAGGGGATTTTCTGGATAATAAAGATAATATGAAACATTTTGTGGTGTCTGCTCTTGTTACTTTTACTTCAAAACTTCCATCCCATTGCATCCCAAAAAGTCCATAAAATACTGCATTGCTATTTTAAACAGTATTATAAAGGAAAAGTAATCATGTTTGTGATGACAATGAGGTCTGACAACCCCAATCTGTGTGAAGAGAATGGGGGAGTCATATTGCACACAGTTCCACCCTCACTTTCCCCACAATGTGCAAGTTGTTAACAGAACAGTTAGATTTGAATCTTATGTCTGTGCTGTGCAGCCAGAGAGATACGCACTGAAAAAAGAGAACAGACTAGCTCAAAACACATTGACACAAAGCAGAGTAACTTAGATGCAAGGCAGGGGGTCACACAACCTCTAGCAGCATCATAAACAGTACTGAGCAGAGTCTGCAAAGCCTCTTAACCCAGCCCTGTGGTAAAAGACCAGTTACAAAACCATACCGAAGAAAATACTCATCTGTAGGTCTGGTTTTATTTGACCTGAAAATGCACTTTCATACATAATAACTTACAACTGTACTAATATTCAATTTTCCAGCTGTGATGGAATTATCTTCATAAAAAATGGTTACACTAATGTATAAGAAAAGAGCAGTCAGTTAGACACCTAACACACCTCTACTACCAGGTTCATACTAATGGGATACCTCGAAATGTGCATAATATTCATATTATATTTGGTGTCTAAAAATACATAATTTCATTCTATTCAATGATAGTAATCATAATGTCCTTCTAGTAAATAATGTTGGTTGTCGGATTGTAAAACCTTGTCATCTGGAAATATAAATATAGATAACTGACCTTAAGGGAGTATTGCCTGAAGTATAATAAAATACTTCAGCACTTCTATATTCCACCTTTAAGACCTTTTGATTTGGTGGGGATTTGTTCTGGGATACCCCCTAGAGCAGTGGTTCTCAACCTGTGTAACCTCAGGACCCACATTTGTCCTTTGGCATTAAGTTGCAACCCAAGTTGCACCACACTGGAATGCGCGGCATTGCAGCACCTCGGGTTCAGATGCGGGAGATCGAAGTGTGGGCTGAAAGTTTTATGAATGGCAAAGCAACGCACTTCCCGCACCAGAACGCATGGTAGCTGCGATTGTGTGGTACAGTGCATTAATCGCACAGGACTGTGCGATGAATGCACTGTAGTAATGTGAACGGGCCCTCAAAAACACTGACAGACACACACAGTGTCTCTCTAGAGGCAGAGCAAGCTGTTCCCGCCCCCTTCCTCATCTGACCCTCCAGTCAGCGATGGAGGAATGGAGAGGGGAGGGGGGGGGGTGGAGGGGGGATCCCTGACAGTCACCACTCTCTTTAGGGAGAAGATCATGAACTAAGCGATCAGCTTTTTGTGATTGCTCGGTTCTTGATCAATAGAGCCGACTCGTGACAGCTGCAGTGTCACACGTCGGCTCCAACAGTGGTGATGAGTGTATTTCACTCTCCCCATAGTTCTCCTTTAAATGTTAATGTGCATCATTCAAACTGAAAGAGGAGGGGCACTGCTTTGCTGGATTGGTGAGTGTGCAGGGACAGCACAATATATGTAAATATACTTTTCATCCAAAATTGAAAAAGGTTGGCATTCCCCTTTAAAAACCAAGCCAGCTTATTTTGTTTAACATTTAATTAGTTTGGTTTGAGGAAGTGGTAGTTTCCTTGTGCTAAGGGAAAGAAAATAATTCCTCTTCTCACCGGCATCTGATCATGTGACCAGTGCTGATGCATAGGTCATGTTGTCTCTACCAATGGTGGGAATTGCTGCTTTGGTCAGAGCTGCTGACTGTCTGGTCATGACAGTATGCCCTCAGACAATATGTGACTGACAAGCAGTGGGAGCCCCTTTTTCTTCTAGCAACAAAGTTCAGTTTCTGTTGGTAAATGACCACTTCCATTTTGCGGCCTTTTTCCTAAATTAAGTTTTAGGTACAGGTCTGCTTTAAAATAACACCCATTCCATTATACTGGAAACCATGAAACACGCCTAACATTTTATGGCCTCTTCTTTTTTTTCTGTAATGTAGCGTGTTTTTACGGGTGCATTTGTGCTTCGGATAAACGCCTTCAGTGTCTTTCCCATCCTCTGTCCTTCTCTTCCATCTGTAATATAGGAAGAACGACGTTGAACGGCTGGGAAAAGTACAGAGCCGGTGGCCTAACATGCCCCCGATCCCTAATATTGGTGAGTGATGTTACTCTCCGTGTTTTAACTGTCACAAAAGAGCTAATGGATTCGGTGTCAGGGGACCTGGTGACACAGAAAATCCATTTACTTTCTAAAGCCTTGGCTGGAGAGAATGGTGTTTCTTTAGCTATTGTAAGTACTGCTTCTACTTTGCTTTGAAAGATGAGTTACAAATGGGACTGCATTAAGGGTGGCTGAGTTATTAAGTGCTCTGTGGCATGGCTTCTCGGGATAAAGCAAAAATAAAACTTTGTGCCAAGCAGGCATAAAATTCAGCGTAGGTGTCGTGTACACGGCGACTTTCTCGGCTGCAATTGCTGCGCAGTCCAATGACATGTGAGCGTGTGATCTCTATTGCTCCCCTCCCCCACTGCTACTTTCAGAAGGTGTCATTTTAGTGGGATTGTACAGAATTTTGCGTCCTGTAAGGGACAGGACTGGTCAATGGTATATTTAGTAGCCGGGACAGACCATTTTTTAAACCCCCTCCCCCCTGCACCCCATACATCAAAATTACTTTCAGTAATAGTCCTAAATTAAACCTCATGCATGCTGGTGATGGGAGTAAATTTGGTAGGTGGAGGGCGGACAGCAGGAGCTGTATGTACGGTTGCACCTTTATGGAGAAATACTGAAGTTAGCATACCCATGCGCCCAGCTCAGATGTGCTGTCTCCTGCATGGTTGCCAACATGTGAAAATAGTTTGGAGAGATGAGATACCTTGACAGGATGAAGAAGCAATATGCAGAGCCTGCTGAACACCTAGAGACAATGTCCTCCGAACTCTCTGGAGACATAGCCAATAAAGTTAGTGTCGCTTTATGGAGTATGGCTTATAGTGTGGGAGTAAAAAAAAGCCCCATCATTTGTGTCAGTGGTAGTAATAGTAACTCCCAGCATTAGTGAGAGTGGCAGCAATAATCCCCCATAATTAGTGGCCAGTGGCAGTAATGTTAACCCCCCTCCTAACTTTGGTGGTCAATGGCAGGGATTTGTTGTTGCACGACAACTGGAGGGCCAGGGTTTGCCCACCCATGCTTTAGTCCAAACATTAATGTCTATGACTACTGGAGTCAGTGTCAAGCTATTCAAATTTTAGATGTTGGAGTTGTGGGATAGAGGGGGGAACCAAGCAATACCTCTGGAGGTCTCGCCCTAAGATTCTCCGCTTTTGGCAATCTGTTTTAAGAATCAGCAGTCTGGTAAGGGGTAGATCCTAGACAGAGAGCCCTGAGGTAGCCTTGCTTTCTATTTTCCCAGGCTCCATTAAGAAGATGAAAAAGGGTCTCCTCCGTTTTCCTATAGCCACTGGCAGGCTATGATCATACCTAGGCATTGGAGATCTTCCACAGTCCCTAGTGTGTTAGAATGGACACTAAAGGTCAACAATATAATGAGAATGGAGGAGCTTACGGCTCATCTGCGTGACAGATAATCGGGTTTTGTGGAAACCAGAAACCTGGAGTACGTGGATAGACTTCTCCTCTTCCCTGGAGATTCAGTCATGTGTCCTCCTATTCACTTGTTCAATGAGGAATATGTCCCTTTATTCCACATCCTGGTGTCCCCAGCCCAGCCACATTGTACATGGAAAATTAGCCAAAATGGGGTTAATTTGGCTACTGATTTGAAGGGCTTCAGTGCTCCTAGACATTGGACAGAGCTTACCCCCGTTTCTTCTACTCTGCTACACTTCCCTCGTCTCTTGTTCCTTTCCTCCTCTGCTCTATCCCTTCCCCACCGCCAGTCTCCCCCTTTTTTGTGTTTTTGGTTGTTTGTTTTTGTTTTTTGGTGTGGCATTAAGCTATGTCTAATATAGACGCTTCTTTTACCGTTCTGACTGTGGGAGGTGGGTTTATTATGTTGTCTTTTTTACCATATGTTGTGTTGTATTGTTTTATTTTGATCAGTAAAAAAACGTTTTCTTACGTATTCTTACGTATTGAAAATATATTCAAATGTTATTTTATGTTACCTGCCTTCCCATTGCTTTGTGAGGACACCTGCATCTCTGTTTTAGCTCCTGCCTGTCACATCAGCACTTTTTATCTCTTATTTTATTCACAGAAATTGCCGGTCAGGTTATAGTTTAGCTTCTTTCCCTCTCTTAATGAGTTTCGCTCTCTCGTTAAAAGGTCTTTTTCAGTAGTTGGTAATTGTCGCAGTGATTCCAGCTAATAAATGTGGCCTTTTTGTAAAAGCATCCTTATCAGCTGGGGACCAGTGGTGACCTCTGACCTTGCGTCATGTGACTCCCCTTCCTGGGAACTAGCTGCCCTTTTCCCCGTACAATGTGGCTGGGCCGAGGACATCGGGATACGGAATAAAGGGACGTATTCCTCGTTGAACAAGTGAATAGGAGGACACAGGTCGCCAGACTGTTAACGCTTTGTCTTCTGCGAGGTTCAGCAGCTCAATCTGCGCTGATGCAGATGCAAGCAAGGCTTTCATTCAAACCTAATCCCTAAAGTTTCATATAATTGTCAACATGTTAAATGAACTTCAAAATACATTTTCAATAGTTTTGAATCTGCAGCTTTTATTAGAATAATACCTGGTGATTCTCCCCTTGTTCAGGCACTTCCTACTATAGGGTGACACCGCTCGGTCCCTGCGCTCCTGCGTTGTCATCGTATTATGGGCTTCTGGTGAAGAATACAAGTATCTTGCAGGCGTGATCCACTGTTGTCACCATCAGGGAACCTGACCTGAGAAATGCAACCAGCGGGTAAGTGCATGTAGGCAGAAGGTGGCTCTAAAGAAGCTGCTAGAGATCAGCAGCACCGAGAAACAGCAGAAAATAAAAATAAGGTTAAAACAGTATTAATAAATAAATGGGAACTGTATTCAATACACAGTGTTTTTAAACAACCAATAGTATTCAGTCAGGGTTTACATCTCATTTAAAGTAAGCAAGTATGTAGCTACTGAGCCCCAAATTAAGTTGATAGTTTTCCCGGTCTAGCCTGTTATGGTCAGTTTTGGAAACAATACAATAGCTGTGCTACAGCAGACATTTCACGGCCAGGCTTTCTCAGTGGAATGAGCAATCTATGGACTTATCTTAGCCAATCACGGTTGGTTTTCCACTGATAGAGAGTCCTGGTATATTATGTCCAATGCTGGCTTCCCAGACTGGTTGGGTCTTATTAACACATCTGTGGGCACTTTTCATCTCAGTCAATTGTTTTTGGGGTAAACCATCAGCCAGGGTGGATTATCAATACTATGCGCTGCTGTTTACCAGACATAAGGCTAGTGATGATCTTCACAGTGCAATTATTATCATACAGGATTTATATAGCGCCAACAGTTTGCGCAGCGTTTAACAATATAAGGAAGACATTACAATCACAATACAATTCAAGACAAGATGGTAAGGAGAGCCCTGTCCGCGAGAGCTTACAATCTAAAAGGGAAGAGCAATACATTATTGCACCAATTCTCCTTCCAGAGGTTGCATCATGCCTACAACATCATTAACAATAGAATTCTTGCATGTGCACCATCAAAGGGATTGTAAAGTTCATCCGAGTATTGCACTAACCAAGGCAGTGCAGAAGTTAAAAGACCACTCCACACCAAGCTGATATTTTAACTTATGATAGATACTAGTTACCACTTCATGGTTTCCTTTATCTCTCGGGTATCTTATGAGTATTGAATCTGAGTGCTGTGGTACCAGGTCTGCACATATATATTTTCTTATATTATTGAGACTGTAACAGGCACAAATGACACACAGAAATGAAAAATTAAATTGAAATGGCACACAGGCGGGGTCACCTAAACTCCCAGCTGGACAGGAACAAAGTAGGGAATTATGGCAGGTTGATTTTGCTCTTGGGGTATTCAAGATATAGAAGAGGCCAAGAGCTGACTCCACATATGACATAATGGGGGGAATTTATCAGAACTGGAGTAGATGGAATTTGGAGCGGTTGCCCATGGCAACCAATCAGCTTTTCTTTTCAGTTTGTTCAGTTATGATTTGAAAATGAAAGATTGAAGCTGATTGGTTGCCATGCACAGCAGCTCCAGATTTTGTCTGCTCCAGATTTTGATAAATTCCCCTCTAAATCTCTTATTCTGGACTGACCCTTTAACACCTAACTGGTTGGATTCAGTGACGTCAACAGCTTTTTTTTGAAAGCCAATATCCTTCTTTTCCAGAATATCGCCCATGGTGAGCACAGAGCCTCTTGTCTGGCTGGTCAGTTGAATGGTGCTCCGGCAGTGATACACAGACTGTGCTCTCCGCTCAGCTCAGGCTCACTTATTACTGGAGAGCTTTTTGTCAAGCCTATTGTCTTGAAAAGGTTACGGAGAAAGATTGGCTGCGTTGTCTATCTCCTATCTGTCCTGCCAAGATCAGGTACAATTCTGCTGTCTCCAGGGGTGTCCAAGACATTTTCTAACTTCTCTGCTCTGATTAACCCATTGAATGACCACCAAACACATATTATTAAAGCCACAATACAGGCAAGCAGGTAAGTACACCGGTAGAAATACATGTACATGACCTGTTTTATGTGCTTAAACTAAGATGTGTTATTCTGCTCAGCCAGTCATGTACCTCACTTTCTCTGCTAACTGGACTGCAGATAAGCGATACAGTCAGGACCCACCCAAGCCTGCAACTGGATAACAAAATTGTGGCGCTAGCAACACCATGATGAAATACTATCCCTCTCCTGTAAGCATGAATATACTGTTAGACTGACAGCACTGTGCAAATTATTATAGCCCTCACTGGCTCCCTGTGCCGGCCCTGCTGCTGAAGGAAAGCAGGATCCCTAGTACATATGGGTATGGGAAACATATGACTCTGTTCACCTCTTCCCTTGAGGCAACACTGGGTGTTTGAGCAGAAAATCACCAGGCCTAAGAGATGCTACATGGGGATGGGGAGATTCTTTAGCTTTCAGAGTGATTTGTAGCTTACACCAGGAACCCTCCCTTCACCCTGCTTCCATCTGCGGGATGTGAATAGCTCCACACTTTGAAGGAATGCGTCCATGAGAGAACACTGGAGTCTGCTATTGCTCATGTCTCCTTCTGCAAATGTTAGTTGCCTGGCTATCATGCTGACCCTGTGAATCCATGACATGGGACAAGTATAGATATATGGATTTGAGGCTTTTCTCTCTCTTTCCATGATCTACATATTTGTCCTGGGCCAGTGACTTAGCAAATCCTGAAGCCAGCAGGTCTGCATGACAGCAGGACAATTTTCAGAAGGAAGTGAGAAATGGCAGCCCTCGATATTTGAAATGACAGGTAACTTTAAAAACATTTCTGCCAGCCCAGCTCATTCTTTATTGCCTTTCTTCTATAACGGAGACTTATGACAGGCCCACTTTAATCCACTCGACCCACTTGCTATCTTGCAGAGACATCTCCGTCCTCCCACAGTCCTTCTGCGCGGACGTGTACCTTCCCCTCCAGACAGGCAGTTACAATCCATGGATTTGGGAAGGCTGGGAGGTCATTAGCGGTTTCAGTTCCTTTGAACACACTTCTGTCCATTTTGGCCTAGGGAGCGATCGTCAGTAATGACAGCCAAGAACAATACAGCCCCGTTTGGCAGGGAATATTCATTTTAACAGGCTTGAGCTACCCCCGGGAGAAGGCTGCTGTGCGCTTCAAATTCTTCCTTTTTTGGACAAGTGCAGATGAGGATTTTCTTTGCCTGTCTATATGTGCATTCAGCTGATGCAAAAAGGACACAATAGCAGGGCACGGTATTGTGGGTTATGTGAGTTCCGCTCTGACCGTTGGCATTTAGAAGATCATGCAGACCATACGTGCTGAAATAACGAGCTTCCCGACTTAGGCTGGCCGAACATGGCTTGATTTTCACATCACTTGTGATAATTTCACTTTCAGTGCAATAGTCAGGGAAGTGTCAAGCTATAATCTAGTTGTTCATATGAATGTGACCAGCCTAGTGTAAGTAACTGTTTCACTAAATGGTCATGTTATAAAAAGCTTGCTTCTTTGTATAGTTTGTATTTAAAAATATACATGGGGCAGCCATCTTTGTTCATTACATATAGAGGTCTTGATTCCTGTTTAGCTACTATAAGGCCTCATTCACACTGGAATCGTCCGGGACGTACAGCTCCGTGCTGCGTGCAGGGCCGTATCGAGCAGCTCCCGGGAAGGACAGGCGCTGCGTGTGATTAGTACGCAGCCCCTGTCCTTCTCTATGGGACTACGCAGCCGTATGCCCCCCTACGCTCACCCGCCCTGCACGTCCGTGCAGGTGCGGGTAAGCGTACTCGTATGCTGACAGGATGGATCCTGTCTGCGTCCGAGCCAGGAAACATGCATCCCTACTGACCTGCACTTGAGGTGAGCGTAGGGGGGCGTACGGCCATGTAGTCCCAGAGGGAAGGACAAGGCCTGCGTACTTACCACACGCAGCACCTGTCCTTCCCGGGAGCTGCTCGATAGGGTCCTACACGCAGCACAGAGCTTCCCCTCGCCGCCTGTTTGAGTGAGAACAGTACAATGTTGGATTCCCTTTCACTGCCTTTCCACTTTTTCCAATGTTTGACACCCAAAAGTCTGCAGGTTTCCAGCTTTGTGATTAGTGGTGCTTCTGATCATAGGAAATATGGCCCCAGATTTGACCTCTATCTGCCCCAATCCTTTCCATTCACCTAAACTAATACTGCAACCCCTAATAACACTTGTACTGATCAGGCTAAGCATGGCCATCCATGGGATTCTTTGGATTCCTCCAAGAGTTTATAATCACATCTGTTATTAGACCACACCTCATCATTGCTGTATTGCATCAAATTTCGACATACATTTGCATGGCATACATCCCAAGATAATGGCAATTCTATATATAGAAATCTGATACACATGTGAAATCTCACAGGCATTATTAATACACTTTTCCCCCAATGTAATACTTCACCCGTAGTGTGCACTGTACCCAGAGCAGCTGCCCTTTCTTAGCTATACCTCTGACGTAAAGATAATTTATTTCTTCCTATCGATGAACAGTATTGAATGAGATAAAATAGCTGTTTGCAAATAACTGCCATGCAGATCAGTAGACGTAAAGTCTACCTTATACTTCGGAAAATCCTCTTTTGGCAGACACCCCTCACGCACCCTTCCCCAACTTATCCCCTCTACGTTGTCTGTCATAGCCCTTGGAAATACCCAGTGCTTTCAGGTAAGGGAGAGCATATGACCTCCTACCCTTTGTCCCAGGATGCCTTTGTCAAACTGTGTAAGCTCTGGCACTAACCAACACAAAGCTTTCACAGGGAATAGACTGAGGCAACCAGAGTGGCAGGGGAGCAAAGCAAAGCTAATTATGACTCGATGGGAAGGAGGGAGTGGACGGTCAAGAGAGCCAGCACGAGTAGTATGGACTCCCCTGTCATGCTGAGTTGCTATTTTTTAGATGTTTACATTCAAATATAATACATTTTCTGTGAACAGAAGACTTTTCTTTTACCATCCCAATTTTTTTCTCTTCCTGCTATTCCTTCATTTTTTTCTTCCCCTTCCATTCCCCCTTCTCTCCCTTCCAATCTATTCTTATCAGGTAATATTCTTTCCTTACATCTTCCTTCCTTCCTCCCTCTCTCCCTTTCCTTCCTTCCTCCCTCTCTCCCTTTCCTTCCTTCCTCCCTCTCTCCCTTTCCTGCCTTCTTCCCACCCTCCTTTCTTTCGTCCCTCCCATCATTTCATGCTTCCTATGTCCCTTCTTCCTTTCCTTCCCATTTTCCTTCTTTCTTTTCTTTATCTCCATCCCTATCCCTGAGTGTTGTATATCCCTCTCTATTCCTTACTCTATGCTTTTTTTTTCTTTTTCTCCCCACATTCTGGCATGGTGTTCTCCTAAATTGGATTGATGGATTGCACAGACTTTCAGTAATAAGGGCATGCTGGCTACTTTTGCCTATGTTAAGGTTTTGGGAAAGGAAAATGTCCAAACAATGTGAAAAGTCATTTCCTCTGAGCCGTCCTCGTTCCGCAACCTCACAGCACTGCGCAGTGAGCAGGATTCCAGAGACGGATGGAAATCTGGAGCACGGCTCATCCATGTGGGATAAAACTTTGACTCATGCATTTTTACACAGTTCCATTTAAATTAAGTTCTGTGGTAACAAGACACCCGAGCCACATGCCTGGGATGTGAAGCAGTAAAGTATTTTGTTATTGTCATCTTATAAATAACTGACAAGTTTCGCTGATTGGTCGAGAAGGGTGCCAGTGTATTTATTTTTAAAGACGTACTTTAATCCATTTTCTCATTTATTGTTTAGGAAAGTTGCAATGGCTTGTGTCTATTTGTAATATTATTTTATGTAAAATAATTTTTCCCTGAATACTCCAGCTGTGGGGAAACTACATATTCCATCATGGCTCTGCTTTTGGGACTCATGCATGTGGCGGCCAGAGTCTTGCAATGCCTCATGGGACTTGTAGTTCCACAACAGCTGGAGTTCCAAGATTGCCTACCCCTGCCTTAGATGGCCAAATTTTCGTCAAGGATATTATGAAAGAGTCAGTCTTTCCAACAATCTGCTACAAATCTCGTTTCCACTTTGTGGGTTTTCTATGAGTGAATTGTTTCCTTCAACAATCTAAATCCTTGGTTCTCAACCCCGTGTTCAGTGGGTCACCACATCCAGGCGGTCGCTATGGGGCCCGGGGCACAGTGGGGCCTGGCCAGATGCCGTGCGGGCCGTGAAAGTCTATGGTGGGCTCTGCAGGGTCACCCTCAGGTGGGATCTCGAGTGGGCTCTGCAAGGGGTATAACTAGAAATCACGGGGCCACATACAAAATTTTGCTATGGGGCCCTGTGATTTCTAGTTACGCCCCTGGCTGCAAGAGAGCTCCATCCATATGTGCATTGCTTACAGCTCCCTCATGTGTCCTATAGAGATACCTGGACCACATTCTGGCTCCCAGCACCTCTACAGGGTGAGCAAGGGAGCAATGCAAGCAATGCACATATGGATGGCGCTCCGTCACAGCAGCTCAAACTGGAATCAACCTGAGACCTTAAAAAAAATCCAATATTTTTTGGAGTGTGTATGTGTGTGAGAATGTCTGTGGTTGTGTATGTATGTCAGTGTTTTTGAGGGCCTGTTTTCACACCAGTACAGTGCGTTAATCGCATAAAACCATGCAATCACACCTGCTGTGCATTCTGGTGTGGGAGGTGTGTTGGGTTGCCATTCATTTGAATGGTACCCCAAATGTACCTCCCACCCACAGCTCGTACGCCTGCATTGCATGGTACCCTAATTCGGTGCATTCCATTGCAATGTGACTTGGGTCGCGACTTAATGACCGAGGACAAATGTGAGGTTACACAGGTTGAGAACCACTGATCTAAATCATACTGGTAGAGTGAGTGGATAAGACAAAATTAAACGGTAACATTTGATTGTGAGCTCTGTTAGGACACATACTAAAGCTAGCTGAAGAAATCAGAGAACAGTTGTAAGTGCGCGCACATTGAGACCTTTTCACTATTTTCTCTGCACCCATTTCTCCTCTAAATAGTCATATTGTAGTTGTATGAGTGTACCTGTTTAGGGCAATGAAGGAGCAAGGCGTAGCCATCCTCTGGCAGTCCTTTGGTGAGAAATACAACTGCAATCATGCAAGATTTTTTAACTTGGTTTGTTCCCAGAGAATGCTTGTTAGGGGCCCCACAGATATTAGAGCAGCAACCATTGGAACCATGTCCGTGGACGACTTAATACTAATCGTTCTATAAACACTTTAAATTGCTGTAAAAGATTGCACTGTACTTAGAATATATACAGATAAATTGGAAACCAACATCTTGTACATACTGTCTGAAGTCTCAATCAGGGTTTTGTGCACTGCAAATATCCCATGTCTTCTTCACCTTGTTGAGATACTGAAGAGCTGGATATTCTACTCACCTAATTAGGAGGTAAGGGTCCATTTTTGGCATTATAACCCAAGCAGTTATTATTGTTGTGAGTGTTGTGAGACTGACTCTATGACAATGCATCTTAGAAATGACCCAGCCGAGGTAGGAAGTGATCATTTAATATAACCTCCTGAATTTCATTCATATTTAAAGATATTAGATGCAGCTGCAGGTGTTCTATCAAAGATTGTGACTTCATTAGAATGTGTGACCGGTGACATGGTCACATATTTTAACATAATCCCGCCCAGTTTTTCGGCAGTGGAATGTGTGACCGGCCACGTGGTCACACATTTTAAAAGTAGTCACGCCCATTTTTTCCGGGGTTAAAATATGTGACTGGCAAAAGGTGAAGAATTCCACCTGTTCCCGGGCAGATCGGCATCGCAGATGGTATGTGCAGGAGAACCGATCTGCCCTGGAACAGCTGATCGGTCCTGAAATGTCACTTCTATCCCACTTTGTGAAATGTCAGATCGCACTCAAAAAGCCGGATAGAAGTGACATTTCAGGACCGATCAGCTGTTCCAGGGCAGATCGGTTCTCCTGCACATACAATCTGCGATGATGATCTGCCCTGGAACAGCTGAGAAAGCTTGGAATTCTACATCTTTTGCCGGTCACATATTTTAACCCAGTCACAATCTTTGATAGATCACAGGCTTATGTTCAATCTTACAGTCACATTGGAAACATTGTTGTACTTCAGAGGCATTGCTAGGGCTGTGAAAAACCTAGGGCACCTCTGGGCATTCAGAGGAGGAGGAGTAGGCAGTGCTAGGTGGTGGGTGTGGCCAAATTACAATAACAATGGGAGGGTCTTAAAGTGCATGGTTAAAGAAAACCTGAGCCTACTCACTGTATTCATGGCACATATGTATCATGGTCTGCAAAATATGCAAACCTTTAATTATTGTGCAACATTAAGAGTCTTACAGATAAAATAAGAGCTTACTATAAGCAACTGCTCCAGATTCTGTCTGCTCCAGTTTGGATAAATTCCCCCCACAAAGTGCAGAGGTCAGGGGTATTTAGCGCACAAGCCAACATGTGTTGCATTGAGTGTAGGAGTCACCCCCCCCATCACACATCTCTTCCCCTCCTATCCCTAAGGAGCTAAAGTTTGGGTGAGCTGGGGTGCATAAACCATGTGCTCATCTGTGTTATGGAGAAGCATAGTAATATGTTTGAAGAGGACAGTGCAAATCCCACTTTACTAGTACAATTTCCTTTTTTTTTTTACGAATCAGCCGGTGCCTAGAATAATTCCACATAAAGGATAGTAAAATAATGCAGGCTACAGATATCTGTAGTTTAACCACAGTTTCTCAAAGTATGCAAAATATTGAGGCATCCCGGTGTAAAATATAAAAAGTAAATTTATTTAGACCCTTTATCCTAGATAGGGATCTGGTATGGAGTTTAAGGGGGACACCACACACAATAACAAAAAGGATAGATAAAGATTTGGGGAGCCCTCCCTCCCTCAGAGAAGGTACTATTGTAGATTAGCAGCAGGTGATGTGCAAGGATGAAGGAGTAACGCTTGTAAATTTGGATGGGTAAGCCAACTACACCTGGAGTCTAATAATGTTCTTTGGGCAGAATTCAACTTTGAAAATATAAATTCCAAAGCAATATTTTCTATCTAAATGTTGGCCTCAGATTGGCACTACGGACAAGGTACACAGTGTTTGGTAAAAATAATACCCAAAACCAGAACTCCAGTGTATTAACCTGTGATTTGGGTATTTTGATACATGGGGCTATGGTCTGTTCTCATTTGGAAGGGTGTGCAGAATGCCACAGAGGATATTTAAGAATGTACTAAAAAGTAAGCTGTAAAATAGCATTGGAATAAGTAGTGCTAACTCAGTGCATGAATAGGGTGTCAAGTTTGCTTCATCACACAGTTATGTGGAGCCCCATAGCATAAAAACAGAAAAAGAGTTAGTCAGGCATAAGAAGATAAGGTGTAAAAGGGGCAAATCAGGAAAGGTAAAACATGGCTAATAATTGGCAAAATATGTGCAAGCAACCAAACAATTAAACAGGCAAGTGTGGAGGTGCAGTCCGTGAGGGAGGAACATAGGAGGAGAGACACATAATTGCTAATCAGACTAACATTGTCATGTGCACTAACCTCCATATTGTTCCCATCCAAGCTGGACATTATCATAGATGAATGAGAAATAAACACCACAGCAAAGTGGTTCTCCTATAAATGGGAAATGCAGAACAGAGCAGGGGAGCAACAGAAATTCTGGTAAAGACAAGGCAAACATAATTACTCGCTGTACCCCTTGCTAATCTGGCAGCTTGCTCTGTGGGTCACCAGTAGTGGATTGATAAATATCAAGCCAGCAATGAGCTTCCCCAGAGGTCTGGAAAAATACAGATTTGCCACAAACGATGATTTGCAAATAAAAGGGGTAAAGCTTTGCATGGTATCTGTTTTTCTTTTAGTTTCCTCTTCACAGACTGGAACATAGAGCATTATTATTGATTCAAGGAAATAATCTGGATACATTTTGATTGAAGAGTTGGAGTGAAAGGGGGTGCTTCTTCCATGCCACACAAAAGACCTTGAAGTTAAGCAGCTTCAGGATAACGGTCCAGGCGGTGTCTCAGGTGAAGGGAGCTTTGGAGAGACCCTGTGGGCCCTCTCCATGATGAAGGCTGATGAGAACACCTCTCTGCCACAAAGACTTCTAGCTTGGATCCCTCCGACCTCTCGAAGAGACCCACCACCCACATATTAGATCTATGAAGACATTTCTCCTGGTCATCATTGTATGGGGCATGTCCAGTTGTTACCATGCCCTATTGGCATATCTGGCCGCGGGTTGAAGAGATTTCTCTAGCTGACTGATCCGAAACTCATACATTTTGGAGGACCTGTCAAAGAAGGGAGATATCCAGGTTTAGGAAGATTTGCCTGGCAGGCAGAGATAGTCAGAAATACCATTTAGGATCCATCCAGAGAGGGTGAGATTTGTGATGCCAAAGCCTTGGCCTGGTCAGATTGCGATGGCGGGTTTAGCAGGAATCGCCATCTTGATCATCTCTAGACAAACATTTTAACATTTCCGCTGTCCTTTTTGGAGGTCTTGAGTGTTGCAATCTCAGAAGATTAGAATCAGGAGGAAAAAAGCAAGGATAGCAGTTTCAGGAAAAGTTTATCAGATAATCAAGTGCATGTCTTGCACCATGGACCTCTAGGCTTCGTTTTTGTTCAAAAATATATATCTATTTTTTGACGCACAATGTAACTTGATTAATTGTTGTTTTTCATATCTGCATGTTCATTGTTGATTATTTGGTCGTTCATCAGCTGGCTGTTGCATCAAAGACCAATTCTAGAGTATCATGTATCATTTAGCAGCATTTGTGCATCGTAAAGTTATTCTCCATACTACAATAACAATGAGCAGCTCTTATGTGCAGCCACCTTTGCAACTTGTATTTCCTTTGCTTTGGTTGTTGACATTCAGACTATGTCCGCTGAATGGACCCACATAACCTGCATAACACAAAGCCATACCTGACTCACCGGCTCTCTGTACTTTGTGACTAATGATATGGGCCTGCTTTAAATCTCCCAGCCCCAGGCTACAATTTTCACTAAACAGAGAAGAAAGGATAAAAAGCTGCATGCTGCCGGTCCCTACTTTGTTTATAGTCCTAACAATCTGGTTTGAATCAAAGATGAAACATTTTGAGTATCACAATTTAACGTCTTCACAGCCAGCCAGCACACGAGGAGGAACTTTCTCCTGTGACTTAGCGAGTTTGCGTTCTGCGTGGTGAGGACGGTACAAAGCATATCTGTTCTCAGCGTTGGTTAAATCCATTACGTGGGTGTTGTAGAAACAACAGCTGTATTTAGATTTGAGCCACATACATTACATTTTTATTACTTTGGTCAAGAAGAGTCAAATGCTAAAGAGTACTTGTTGCTCTTACATTAAGAGAGATGTTTGTAAAGGAGAGGCTTTATATGAATGCAATTTACTGTCTACTGAATGCAAACCACTGGTAATTACTGTAAGTGTGTAGTGTATGGAGCCAGCAGGATGTTCTACCTATGATTTCCATGTTTTCTAGGAATCAAAAACTACAGTTAGGTGTTGCAGCAAGACCATTTGGGCCCATTCGAATATATGTTCTACAGTATCTCTACTTGTCTTTTTTGGGGACAGTTTCCAGAGTTCAAGTCCTCTTTATCCTCCCTCCTTTTACTCTCTTACATAGCCTCAACAAACAGTAAAAGAGCTTTAAAATAAGCCCTCATTCACCTCTATAGATGCATTTACTGTAAAGTAATTCATCCTCAAAAGGTCACAACAAAGCCTCTGAAGTTAGGTTATAGTAATTTTCTAACAGCTTGCAGACACCTGCTGTTTGTTTACATTAGAAGCCTGGCACACTATCAATATTCTGCTGCCAGGGGAGAGGACATGTGAATTCAGTGCTTCTCTTGTGAACTTTTTTGTGTAATTTCTTCACAATGCCTACAGCTATGGAAGTCAGGGTTCATTTGAAAGTTCTTTTACTGCTTGTTTGGGATATGCACATAATTTAATGTGCAATGCCTGGGCACAAAGCCCAACTCCAAGTTCTGTTTCCTCCTCCCCCTTGATGTCCCCCAATGGTATTTTATGCTTATTATTTATGTATTTATTATTTTTGCTTACCTTTTTCTGATGTGTTCTGGCCAGTCATGTGATGCCCTGGGTCCTCTTCTTTTTTGGTATTCTGCCAATGGTGGGTGCTCCTAGGTGATTCAGAGCGTGACACTGACATCAGTACTGCATTAATATGCAGGGAGTGGGGAAATAATGCCCTGCACTTACTGGCTTTTCTCAGTTTTCTGGGTGAGTGATGCTGGGTGTCATTTAACTCAGAAAACTGAGAACTAAGGAGGGCGATGAAGAGGTACTGTAAAGAATAGCTCCAGACTGAAGATGTGTCCGGAAGCCTGAGTTGTTTTTTTTTACCACCTGTAAGACATTAAAAAACAGAAAGCAAAATTAGCCTAGAGTTAGGACCTACAGAATTTCCTGTGTGTTATGCCCTCACTGTAAGTGGTGGATTTAATTAGTCAAGAGGAACTCTGTGTGGTGGGGATGTCCCGATACCGATACCAGTATCGGTATTGGGGCCGATACAGGGCATTTTCACGAGTATGCCCCGATTCTAAAGGCTGATAAGGGCCCTTTACATTTTTAAACTGGATCAGCTGCCTAAGGTCCCGCACTTGTGGGGACCTCAGGCAGCCTGCTGGGGACCTGAGATCTGTATGCAGCCTGGTGAGATCTGTATGCAGCCTGGTGAGATCTGTATTCATCTCTGGTGAGATCTGTACGCAGCCCTGGTGAGATCTGTACGCAGCTCTGGTGAGATCTGGATGCAGCCTGGTGAGATCTGTATTCAGCTCTGGTGAGATCTATACGCAGCCCTGGTGAGAAACTGCCAACAAATTTCACATGGCCCTTTAAGAAAACGTATCGGTAATTGGTATCGGCAAGTACCCGAGGGAAAGTACTTGTACTTGGTCTTGAAAAAATGGTATTGGGTCATCCCCTACTGTGTGGCATAGTACTTAAGAGACCCAGAGGGAGAAAAGTAGTGTTTTTGGTCTCTCCTGTATAGTGTGTGGATGGGAAGACATATAGTCAGGTTCTGGGTCACCCCAGCTTGGGGTAGCATGACACTGTTGGCTGTGCCTCCTCTTTTAATTTCAGGAGGGAAAGTTATTGGTCTTCTGTGAAGGGCAGATGCCTCAAAATAAAGTAATCCTGTGGATACTTTGATCATGATGTGATACCTGAAGAATTGCTGTTGTTCATTCAGCACATAAAAGACTAAAGTTCCATTAAAGAAAGTTTGGTCACCCCCAAAACACAATAAAAGGATACCTAGTCTAGACTAGGTTAGACTAAAGTCAGTTACATGACAAGGAAAAGAGTTTGACTAAGGCTCCAAAAAAAGTCAAGGGTTGAGTGGTTGGAACCACTGGAGAAGCAGCAAGGCACAGAGAACTTTGGTGTAATCAGCCATCTTGGAAGCAATCAAGTCAGGAGTTGTAGGTACCCTAAAGGAAAGCCAAAAGAGAGAGAGAGAGAGAGAGAGAGAGAGAGAGGGGATTAGGATATGTGTTGTTTGGATGGGAGAGGCACTAGCGGAATGTCCATAAACCTGATTTGTAGTGATGTATTGTCCCTGACAATCTGCAGAGTCAAGAGGAATTAACTCATATACATGAGGCCTAGTGAGGTCCTGCCTATGGCGAAGCAAATCATTTAGAGTCACACCAAATATAGATGTACTACTAATAATATATAGATGGCTACTGATATAGAGGGGTATAACCTGTTTAGGAGGGACAGAGGTGGGAGAAGGGGGGGGGGGCGTTTGCAGTTACTATCTATGGCAATATGTCTTTCGCACTCTATTTTAGCCATCTGTATTGCTAGTTTGCATCTTTTATTGATTTCTTTATAGTTGTGGAACGCCAATGCCGTCCCCTCTATCTTATATTTTATGAAAGCCATTCGCTTTTCCTTTATGTGATGCTTTACATTTTTATTCAGCCATACAGGTTTCATTTGTGATCTTTTACTTTTATTACCCAATGGTAAACATTTGGCAATGGCGACATGTAATGTGTTTTTAAAACATTCCCACTTTTGGTCCGTGTTTAGATTTTGAAATACATTTTCCCATTTGATGTCCCCCACTAGGTGGCGCAGCCTATCAAAGTTGACCCTTCTGAAATTGAGGGTTTTTGTCCTACCAGCCCTCTTGCTTTTCCTGTATTCAATATTGAAAGTGATCACGTTGTGGTCATTATTGCCCATATATATAACAATATCCTCAATTAACTCCGCATTATTAGTAATGATTAAATCTAGGATGTCATTTTTTCTAGTTGGGACCTCCACCATCTGGTCCATGAAGTTGTCTCTCAACATGTTCAAAAATCGGCCCTCCTTGGTTGAATTTGAGGTTCCATTAGCCCAATTTATATCCGGGTAATTGAAGTCGCCCATCACGACTACGTTGCCCTCCCTCCCCGCAATTTCTATTTCGGACTGAAGATGAGCCTCCCCCTCCTCCCCAATACTAGGAGGTTTATAACAAATACCCACAATAAGTTTCCGACTATCGTCCCTGGTATCCATTTATAGCCATAAGGATTCCACGTCCTCCCTACCGCTTGACGTGATATCATCCCTTATATTTAATATACAGGGGTACAGGTACTCCTAGAATGAGATCCTAATAGGTTGGACTTGAGACTAATGTCTTTATTCAACCTCAAATACTATGTAACTATGTAACCAAGAGGGGAGTGTGGGCCCAAAGTTTGTAAGAACTTCCTGGGAAGCTGCACTGAGGTATTTGGAGAAAAAAAATCTGGACAAGAATTCTCACTCAGTGCTATCCTGATTACTACTTAGAGAAGACTTTACCTCTGCTGCATAACTACTCCCCCATAAACCAACATCCTTGTTGAAAAACTGCTGCAAGAAACTCAGGGCAAACCATCTATAGAACATATTTTATTTAGTAAGGCATTAGCTAAAAACATACACTGGCAGAGCAGCAGTGAAGCACACTCACTGTACAGCACTATGCAGGAAGAAACAAAGGTTTATAAACTATCATTGTTAAAGTGATTTAAACAAAACACATTTGCATGTATTTGTAACAAAATGGTATTTTGTACTCTTTTTATGGTTTTATCCTAACTGGTGTTTTATATATACACATGGAACCCCGTTTGGGGGGGGTTTTCTTTTTTAAACGACAATTTTAGGTATTCTATTTATTTCCATCCAGATGAAGATCTACAAGGCCGCACATCAGGAGCAATTGAGTTTGACCACTGCTGTAGAGGCATAATGGTAGACCCCCTAAGTCCGACGTTATCGATCTCTTTTATTCTATTATGCACCTCTTTTTTTCTCTCCCTTCTCTCTTTTCTACCTCTCTCGTCTCTTCGCCGCTCACTGCCCCTCCTCCTCTTCATCTCCCACTTTTGCCTTCTCTTTAACAGAATCTAAAGCAGCTTAAATGAGGCACTTAAACTCCGGTGTTTAAATCCCTCTTATTATCTTAACCATTTAAGAGTGAAATCTCCATGTAATTTCAATTTAAACTCATTACTACCAGCTGCATTGACTAACCCCTCCACCTCGCGCGGCAATAAGGAGATGGGATTTTATAGAGCGCTCGTAAGCCATCTGCACAGCAAAGAGGGGCACACACACACACATACACACACACAAGCACTTACACATTTACACGCGCAACTACCCCCCTTTTCCAACCCGACATAACTCACAAGTGCTTTTTTATTTGAACACATTTAAAATGTTCCTTTAATGGAGAGAGCGATGTACAGATAATGAAACCTTAGTATTCAGCGGACACTTTCGCTAGCTGAGCAAATAATACGCTTTGACAATGGGCCGTCGAATTGACATGGATATAATTTGCGGTAATTTCCTGCTCGTTTTTCCATGGCTCTAATGACAGGGGTTTGACAGAGCGGGATTTAAGGCTTGTCAGAAGAAAGGAGAGAATTTAGCCTGAGCTGAGGTGCAAGTTGGCTCTAACCAGCCGAGGCACGTACACCACGAGGGGAGGGAGGGGTGAACAGACCGCTAGTCGTCCATAATCATACTCCGTCAAAAAAAAAAAAATGTTTCACTTTTGTGCCAGGCTCGTCATTAGAACTTTGTTGACACCAACGCAGGGCTAGTATTAAGGCCGCAGATATCTCACAGAGACCACAAATCTCTGTGACTTATTTTAATTGTTAGATGATGCATAAAGGAATTTTACCTGTATATTTATCCAATCCGCTATTAATTCACTCAAAGCACTAAAGAGGCGTACACTCGGTTAACATTTTTCTACCCTCGAAAAGGGAAGGATCAACCTTGTTGCACAAAGATTTTTCAGAGAGTTGGAGAATCTTTGTAAGAAGCACTGCAAATGGGTGAAGACACTCATTATCACTCCCTAGGACAGCCCTAAACAGCCTGATCCTCACCTGAGCTTTGTATCAAGTGATACAGCAGTATCAAGTTTGTTTAATGCACTGTAAAAGCTTGTTGTACACTCAAGCTGAAGCCCATCTATACATGACACAGCAATCTTGTGTGACGGGTATCTAGATGAAGTACAGTAGCAGTATTAAGAGGATAAAAGCTAAGGCTTCCAGATGCTCACAAAAACCCTACCTGTTCCTTACTGGCAGGTTCTCTTGACAAGGGCAATGATAGTTACCAGTGAAAGTATATGGCTCATCAAGCAAGTTGCCCTCTTCTCAAATGAGTACACTCTTTACTTTTCACCCTCATTGAAGAGCAAGAGGTGCCTCCACATCCATGGTTGGCCACACCACATGTGCTCAGAACCTCCTCCCAACACAGCTCTCTTCGTTTCTTTTCCTCCTCCAAGTGCCTCCACAACCCTTACAGTTGATATCCCTGACAAGTGGCACGGGCTAATCCAAAGAATGAGATCTAAGTGGTACCTTGGTCTAACCAGAGCACCCCCCACACAAGGCGTGATGGGCCCATGATGCTAGTGTTCAGGGTCAGTGTTCAGGCAAATGTCAAGGTAAGTGGCAGACAAAGAGTAGTCAGTACACACCTAAACAATGAGCGCAACTGCCCATGGTTATAAAGCAGGGGCCCTCAAACTTTTTAAACATGGGGCCAGTTCACTGTCCCTCAGACATTGCTGGGGGCTGGATCATAGTATGAAAAACAGGGATGGGCGTGGCTGTGGTGCCGCACCGCCACGCCCCCGTCCCAGAACAAATGGGAAAGTTAGTGAGCAATTGCTATGCGTTCTAGCAGCTGCTGCTCTGGTGTAAATAAGCCCTTACTTAGAGGGTATATATAAATATTTTTAACAACTTCTTTAATAAACAAACATTTTTTTTAAATACAATTAATTTCTCTTAGCCTGGAACATGTACTAGCATGATTTCTTATTTTCTACAGCTCAAGTATTTGTTATTTATTACAATGAATGGGCATGTAGACTGCCATGTCTTACCTCTCTACAGCAGCGTGTAGCTTTGGGAGAGGCAGGGAGATGACATCACTTCATATCCCAGTTCTCTTCTTATTGGCCGCCCTACAAGAGCCTGTGCTGGCAGGCACCCAAAGTTGGAGGGGCGCAGCCGCACTGGCGTTACGCTGCTAAAGGAAGCCTGGCATTTGGTTTGCCTCGGCATGGGCCCTGAGATGAAAGGGCGCAGCCGCGCAGGCCGTACACAGAAGCTGTCAAGCTTCTGGAACAGCCTGTTCCAGGCGGGGCCGGCGGAATGCCGATCTCTCCCTGGACCCCGCCGGCAGGCGGGCGGCTTATTGATTGCTATATGTTGTTTAGGGTGGCTGGGCCTATTTTAACTGCTTGAAGACCAGGTGTTTAGACCCCCTTCCTGTCCAGGCCATTTTTCAGTATTTAGCTGCGGTACTTTGATTGACATTCATTTCGTCATGCAACGCTGTACTGAAATGAATTTTATACCATTTTTTGGGGACAGATAGAACTTTATTTTGGTGGTATTTAATCACCACTGCGGTTTTTATTTTTTACTACCAAGTTTTGTTTTTTTTACATTATGTTAGGAAACATTTATTATCACCTAATTTTTTGGTCAAACATAAAAGACGGGGGCACGTCGGGTAAATAGACACCAAACATGTCAAGCTTAAAAATTGCGCGCACTCGCGAAATCACAAAAAAAACATACCCAAAATTGACCATAGGCGACGCTTTAAAAGCTTTTACCGCTCATCAGTTTAGTGTTATCAGTGATTGATGGCCCTAGAATTATTGCTCTCACTGCGACCTTCGCGACGATATGTAACACCTGCGGCGTAATGGGCGCAATCGTCGTTTTCGCAGGTATGCGCACCGGACACATGTTTACATGTGTGTATGTAGGGGTACAATTTTTTTGTTTTTTTAATTTCTTTTTTATGCGTAACTTTAAAAACATTTTTTGGAAACTTTAGGTTTTTTTTTTTCACTTTCTTTATTGCTATCACATACAGTGGCTGAGAAACCCCCCATATGTGATAGCAAAAGATGTGACAGGTCTTCTTTATGGAGAAATCAGGGGTCTCCAAGACCCCTAATGTCACCTAGGACCCCCGAAGAAGTGATGAAGCAGAGGTCGGCGGAGAGTGACACAAGAATGCGGAAGTGATGTAATATATACCTCACTTCCGCATTCTTACAGCGGAGAGGGGACCGGAGGGAGATCGTGTACCGATCTCCCGCTGTTCCCCTGTCAGAGAGGCACTGTGCTGGTCCCGGGCTCGCACTGGAGCCCGTGATCAGCGTGACAACGGAAGAAGGGGCAGCGGAGGGGGGGGGCACGGGCCGACCGCCCATGCAAGCGATCCGCCGGCTCTATAGCCGGCGGATCGCTTTTATGTTAACAGACATCGCCTGTTTTTACATTGACTTATTTCCCGCGCGCCGCATAGCGCGCACAAGTGGGCGTGGCTGAACTAGAGAGCTCCTGGCCGGCTGTTTTTTTTACAATGGCCGGCCGGGAGGTAGTTACAGGAGAACTATGGGGTTAGGGCTTTTCCCCATAGTTCTCCTTAGGGTAACGGGAGGACACAAACTAGCTTCCTCCCGTCACCCTAAGCTCAGTATACCGCGAGCTACAGCTCGAGGTATACTGAGACGCCGCAGTACCCCCACGAGCTACAGCTCGCGGTATACTGAGACGCCGCAGCTGAAGCGGATCCCGACAATTATGTCTGGATCCGCCCAGCTGCGTGAGTGACAGCTTTGATACCTATGGCAAGGGGCGTGCGGCCGAACGGGCCGGGCCAAGGACCCTGGCAGGCAGGATCTGGCCCGCGGGCCGTAGTTTGAGGACCCCTGTTATAAAGCAACAATCTGACATGTCATGCCACACAAAAGCAGGATGGACTAGGCCCCTGCAAGCACAGATCTAAGAGGTACTGCAACACCATGTGTTGCCCCAGAGTCTTCCCATTAGGCCATGCATCACCAGTTACACTGGGCTAAATTCCCTAAACATTTAAGAATCGCCTTAGGGTATCCAGCAAAGTGTCCCTGAGTTATGAAGAGCAACTCAAATATCAATGCTTGCCATTGCCCTCTATTAGTTACAATATAACTAAGCTGTGTGGGATTTGAGAGTATTCCTTGTTTTTATTAGGCCATTTATGGCCTGAGGATTACCTGAGGAGTGACTGCAGCTGTTCACCTGACAATTTTCAGCCCAGCTCCTTGGCTTTTGTCAAGCTGGCAGGGCCTCCCACTCTTAGAATTTTTATCAATTCCTGTAAACCAGCACCACCCAAGGGCCAGAACCCTGGAGAAAGATTCAGGATCTAATTATGTAAGTACACTTAACATACCTCTAGAAATCCCCCTGTCTCCATTGGAGAATGTTTGTTCTGGAGACAATTTTGCTCTGATAGGCACAGAATACAAGTGAATAACAGCACACAAAACTATCCCTTAGAGTCAACGCTGCATTATTATAACAACGTAAGAGTGGACATTTAGATTCTTACAAATGCCCTCTCTTTTTAACTTGGGCTTGTAACATGACTGTGTAATCAACGCGACTATTTGATCCTTTGTCCGAGCCGCTTTACTTCTAAAGGCCGCATTTCTGTTCAAAGACACACTTTAAATATTCTTATATAATTTGTCTGATAAGTGCCTATTTAAGGGGTCGCCGATGAGACATGACTGCAACGCGTCTACCTTTTTCATCCTGCCTTCTTCTGGCTTCCAAGCTCGGTGTGCTGACAGATTAATTCGCCTCTTACCTCCCCTCCCATCATAAAAGTAATACAATGTAACACTAGCTCGCACCGTAAAAAGCAGCTTTTAATCTCGCACTCCACTTTATGCCTCAACCACTCAAGTCACAAGTGGAATAGTTCAGCGCAATTAGTGACCTTAGAAGCTGTTAAAGCAACATCACTTTCCCCCAAAAAACAAGAGAGCGAGAGAAAGAGAGCCAGAGTTGGAATAAAAATAAATTAGAGCAATCTCGAAGCAGGGGACTGGAAGGAAAAAGCTGTTTGGCAATGAGAGAGGGGTGCATTCGGGGGATATACAGAGAAAACTGTCCATTTTTACAGACATTTATATACATTAGATTGGATAGACTTTTATGATGTTAAAAAAAACTTGACTCTAGCTATTCACTTAAAGGGAAACAAGAGTATTTTAGTGATCATATATCCTTATTTATTAAAGTATTGGTAAGCTGAAATCAAATTTTACATGCGGCTTTCGCATATTTTTGCATTCGCTGTACCATGTTCCAAATATCCTACTTCTAGTGGCTATCTGTAGTTCGCTATATTATTCTTGACCAACAACTGTTGAGGTAAAATTTCAACCACATGTTGAGCAAAAGAAGGCCACTAATCAGATGGATTGGCCAATATGGAAGCAGGCCGGATTGGGTGGAATGACAGATGCCATCCCGTGATCCTGGTTTAAGCAAGAGAACAGTCAAGCGCCAGTTCCCTAACCGAATGGCAGCCTTCTTTTCTAGTTCTCATTGTTGCCTGTCCATGGTGCAGAGAGTGGGGCCCGAGCAGTGAATCGTCAAACACCGGTGCTATCACGAAAGGTTGCCGGACATCATGGAGTATGTTGCTAGTGACAATGCTATTTACAATGGGCATTGTCCTGGCAACGTTTTGGGGAATCAGGGCTGCTGGTATATGTAGGCACTGGAGGGTTCCAAGGACAGGGACAGTGGGTTTGGTATTGTCTCTTTTCTATGACATGTCTACCTTAACTTCTGTTCAGTAAGCATGAGCTGAAACACTGAATCTGTCTGAATTCTATCACAAAGCACTACATTTTAAAGTTTAAAGTACAGTAGATCTAAATCCATCACTAAAATCACTCATGGCGACCATGCCAGCACACATTGCGCAGGCATAAGCTATCACTGTCACTATCAGGAAGCAGGTTCCAAGTGATGATGTGCAGCAGATTCTGGAGTGAGAGCATGCAGACAGGAAGTGGCTGAAGAGGCCAGAAAAAAATCTGCAGCACTAAGATGCAAAAAAGGATGAAAAAGCAAAAAAATATATTTTTACAAAAAACATTTTTTTATGATAGTCAGGGCTCCAGCAAACTAAATGCCATCTGTTGGAGTTTGGATCCACTTCAAACTAAATGTGAGGGGACTTTTTCGGTTTTAGCAGAGTTGTAATGTTCTCTGATTATTAACAGTTGGCTGATTGATAATTTGAAGGGTGTGAGTGACCACAGGGAACAACAACAAGAATAACAGTTGAAGAACAGAACGTGCAGCAAGATGAGCAAATATTTTCTAGCATGCAGGCAGTCATTCCTACAGAATGAGTAACAGCTCAGCCTCACTCAAGTCGCTGGTCCCCACCATTCCACTTTGTTGCTTGCCAAAAAAAAAAGATTATATACAATATTTTTGAACCACCTGAGAAAATAAGACACCTCACCCCTATAGTTATATATTTATATAATCTGTTTTGTTGTCTAAAAATGTAAAAAAAAACAAAGGCCATAAGCTGGGCATACACTTAGATTTGTCTTGCTCAGCCCTGTGGCGGAGAAGGAATCTCCTCTGCTGGACATTAAATTCTGATATACCAAATGTATCGGATCCCAGAATCTATGCCATGTTACCCTATATATACAAATTACATCAACATTTTCACCATGGCCACACGACAATAAACACAAATACTTTAAAAATCTGATATTTTATTTGAACATATAAAAGAAACCCCCATAAAAACAATTGCATTGTTGATTCACATATGTTAGAATATCAAGATACTTGGCTTGATACAAATTACCATACACAGTTGTAAGATGAAAAACTACAATTAAAGTGACATTAAAGGCAAAAAATGTTTTCCCTCCCCCCCATGTAAATGTTAGCACTTACCTTAAATGATGTCTCTTTTTCCAATCTTCTTTCCCCATGTTTTCATCTGTCCCTCCAGCGGTGTGACGTCACTCCGATCCAGCGCTGACTGCTCTGTCTCTCCGATCCAGCGGTGTCTGCAGGCGGGGGGACGCGGCCATAGACTTACCTTGCGTCTCTGCTCGTCTCCCGGCCGAGAATCTGAACTGCGCATGCGCCCGCCCCAAGATCCTTTGCGGCCGTATGAGCAGTTCCTGATTCTCGGCACGGGAGCGAGCGGCGATAACGAGGTAAGTTTAACATGATTTTAAACGTTTTTGTTTTTTTTTACACTTCTTGGCTATATCTACTGCATGCTAGCAGTAGATATAAGCAAAAAAAAAACTGAGGGTTTAGAACCCCTTTAAGATTTTTAAGATCCAAGATGATATGCATACAGTATATTAACAGATGTTTTGTGGTCATCCAATCTTCAACCCGTTTTACGTACTCGCTTCTTCAGGAAGGAATAGAAATCTAGAATTTCCAAATGAGTATCATTAGTGCAAAAATACATAATGGAATGTAAACGTTCAAGCTATCTAACAAAGATCACTTACGTATGTGATCTTTATTAGGTAGTTTGAATTGTTTGTGTTAATTTTGGTGTAGCCATGGTAAAAAGCTCCGATTTTTTGTTTGTTGATGTAATTAAATTCTGATAGCCGGTACCCTTGTCTGCCTGGCAGCAATGGGTTCCTTTTTCAGTTCATTTCCCACAGGCCTCAACTGAGTCTTACACCTGATTTGGCTAGGGCCAGGTGCATAGTCATAACCTGAGGGTGGATCCTCCCTCACTGTATACAAGGCTCCCTTTTCTCAGCAACAGGAGGAGCAATCAATCCAGCAGATTCAGGGACACCTATAGAATGCAGAGCTCTGTATAATCAGTATCCAGACTGATTACAGTCCAGGTATCTCTAAATTGAATAGCGACATTTTAGAGGGCGCTACAATTACATATTAAAAAAGCACAACCTCAGAACCAGAGAAGGCCTGAAGAAAACCCAATTTGCTCTAACAGGGAAAAAAAGACTTTCCTTTTCCCAAAGGCAATCTGATGCTGTGTGGATTAACAAGCTATAGTGATTTTCTTTTTATAAATATTAATAGCTAGTTATATTTTGTGCATTTACAAACACATCCAGTCCTTTCACCCCTCCCCAAATCTCTTTTCCTACAGGTGCAAAAAGTACCCTCTTGTTCTTTCTGAAGACCATAAAGTGAACTATCAGACAACTCGGTGAAAGGTTTAATCAGACAAAATAACTGAAAAGTGATCAGCATATGAGCTGGCTCTTCAGCTAACTCATAGCTGGCTCTTCAACTAACCCATTAAATGCAGTACATACATAGTTACATAGTTACATAGTATTTGAGGTTGAATAAAGACATTAGTCCATCAAGTCCAACCTATTAGGATCTCGTTCTAGGAGTACCTGTACCCCTGTATATTACGGTCCCTTAAAAAATCATCCAAAAGTTTCTTGAACAATTCCACGTTTTTTGCTGAAATCACCGCCTGTGGCAGTGAGTTCCAGACCCTAACCGCTCTAACTGTGAAGAACCCCTTTCGCCCCTTGTGCTGGAATTTTTTTTCCACCAATTTTAGGTGGTGGCCTCTAGTTTTTGTAACGGAGTTAATTTTAAATAGTTTATCGCCAATGTTGCTATCACCATTGAACATTTTGTGCATGGAGATCATATCCCCCCTTAATCTCCTCAGTACTGGTGACCAGAACTGGACCACGTACTCCAGATGAGGTCGAACCAATGATCTATAGAGTGGCAGTGTATGTATATACTGTATATGTGTGTGTGTGTGTGTGTGTGTGTGTGTGTGTGTGCGTGTGTGCGTGTGTCAAAAGCATATATAAACAGCAGTAAAAAAACCTAAACAAATAAATACAAATGTAACCAAAACCTTTCTAGTGTCCATTCAGTACATACTTCCACTATACTCTCATTTCTCAGCCCTTAACAGCTAAGATTCACTGGAGGCCCTAAAGGACTCTAACTTTGCATTTCAGTTCACTTTCTGTTTACTGAGAGCAGCTGGAATGTAAACCAATGTGCTTTTGTATGATTAAAGAACTCTTTCTAGCCCAATCAAAGTTACGATCACACCGTCTTTCCAACTTGAGAGCTACGTAGGGGGAAGCAAAGCAGATCAAATTCCAATTTGGCCTAGGCCCGACTCTGACCAGCAATAAGCCATTTAACTAACACAAACATGAGCATGCAATCCTTAAATGAGCTTTTGCAAGGCTTATTCAGCATGAAATAGCAAATTAGGTTGTTTTTGGCACCTCAGGTTTCTGAAAACTTGGCTTCTGGGTTTAAGTCCAGCAGGGGGACTGCTGAATCCACTTTTTAAGACTTTCCTGGTATTCTGGGGAAATATATACAGTTAAAGAATCATTTGTTAGTAGGAAAGAAAGAATGGTTTGTTCCTAAGACCACAAATAACTCAGCATCACATACAATCACTTTCTTGGCGGTAATATATACGGAGAACAGAGATTAGAAGCGGCCAGCAAGGCTGTTCCTGGGGTGTTTTGAAAATGGCTGAGAGATTCCTGAGGAATAAAGGATTACAAAATGGCTGACTGGTGACATTGAAGGAGACATTGTTGTGGGTTTTGCTTTAAAAGAAAAAAGTCACATAATTAGCAAGTATTAAGTATTTATTTATATTATTAATATTTAGCTAGTATTAGTATTAAGCAACAGCATGTGGGTAAGGGAAGAAAGTTAACCCTTTGTTTTCAGTCCTAGTTGGATATTTGCCTTCCCTGCGTAAGTAAAAAAGTGGTTAAAGACATCTAGAGATAAGGAAAAAAATACAGGAAAAAAACAAAACTGCAGCTCTGATGAATACAGACTGGGCCTGTGAGGGCAGAGAGTTAACTAATGGTGTTTGACGGGTGTCTAGAGCTCCTGTTCAAAGGTTAATGTTCATATACACACTGTGGTAATGACAGAGTGGCCACCATTTTGTCCTCTATGTTATCTGCCTGGAGCTGTTAATAATACAATTTACTCAGGCTTACTGGTTTTTGGCTTGCTTTTAGTAGGCTATATGTGACAGGTTCAAGGGGGTAGTACAGTCTGTTAAATTGCAGTCCAAGGAATAATTAATCCCTTTTTTCTCAAAGTGAACCAAGACCTTACCCATTTATGGTAAAGTAACAGGTTCACTAATAGCCAACCCCCCTTCCTCACCTTACACACTGCTTACAACTGCCATACCTGCACTTCCCCAATATTCAATTTTCCTGCTAGAGCCACAACGGACTGATGTGGAGCACACGCTAGATCAGTCCTAACATGATAGGGCTTGGTGATTGGCCACTTAATTGGCTGGAATGGGAGACTGTTATATGCGCCACCAAACTTGGAAGTATTGGGTATTTCACTTGGCTCTGGTGGGCAAACGGAGTGGCAGGGCAGTATAAAAGTGTCCCCTCAATGACAGTTTTTTTTTTGCTTTATATTCATAACTGTTTCCAATCTGCGGTAATCAAGGTTGTTGTATTCTTGCTGTCTTATCATTGGCTTGTAGGCGGGGTCCACTCTTGGGGTGTTGCGTGTGTGTTCCCTTTGGGTTGGCTTCTGAGGTCCATGAAGGTGGCTGCTGGGGGGAGACTGAACAATGTTTTGCAGTGTAGATGTGGCGAGCCAGCAATTCAACGTTCCTCCAGCAACAACCTCCCCTGATTTCTGTACTCCACCAACAATACAGGACAGCAGTTGCAGCAAGTTAAGCAAGAGCAGAAAATTGATAGTGGAACTTTAGTTCTGAAATAGCAATCTGAGTGGCTGCAAAGTATCTTTAGAGAGAGTCCATGTGATCATTATAGAGTGATTACAAGTAGTTTTCATTTGGAAAGTTTGTAAACTGATGCTTCATATACAGTATATGCTGGGGAGAGAGAGAAAGTGAAAGAGCGAGAGAGGGATAGAGAAAGAGAGAGATAGAGAGAGAGAGAAAGAGAGAGAGAGAGATGTATACTGTATATGCACATTCGATCTATATTAAAGTAGAACTTTATTCACCATTTGTTTTGATGATGTGTGCAAGCATTGGACCCCCGTTAGGTTTTCTTACTATCTGTGACCCCATTTGAGGGATCAATATGTCCACGTTGTACACTAAACAGGACATATAGGTGTTGTATTAACCAGTGGATAACCCTATTGAGCAACACATCACTTAATATGTTACCAGTTACTGTACTGCAATTTCCATTACCATCACTTCCTGCAAGTAAAAAACAGGAATTTTGCTAATAATGATGATGATTTCATTGAGCTTCAATTCCATGTTTTTTATGTTGTCAAATATTTACAGTATTTACCAAGAGAAGCGTATTTATGACCACTTCAAAGCCAAATATTTCCCTAAAAATATGGAGTGTTTTTTTTTTGAGAAATACATTTTTATTAAGAAATAAATCAGTAACAGATGACAAGATCAGTATTCAGACAGATATAATAAAAGCTGTACAAAACTTCCAAAGCATACACGTCATTTGGAAAAGAGATACCCATGAAAGCGCTGGACAGGTATCGCAAGTGCATATGAACATATAAGATAAAGGACGTTAGGTAGGTATGAGCCATCTGTGTAGGCCAGTTAAATCAGTAACCATATATTCAGAACCAAGATAAATATGGAGTGGTTTTTTATGAAAAGTTTCATTCAGAAAGTGAACCAGTAGAGGGCTTCTATGGAGCTTACGGAGTGAAGTTAATATTTAGGTCCACTTTAAGCCAATGTATGCTTGTTTGTGATTAAACTGTGTATTGGGCTGTTTGGCTGGAGTTGCCTCTTAAGATACTTTATTAATAAATGCTGTCTTATTCATCTGTTTTATCCCTGGCCCGGCTTTGCTAATGAATGGAGATTTTCTTCCTGGGCCAGACCTGCTCTACATCTGCCAAAAACATCCCCATGTTTCTGTTTAGTCTTTTAACAGTGCTGTATTCTTATCTTCCTCTTCTGTAAAACAAAGAAATGTTTAATGATGATCCATGGTTAATGTTTATGGAGGTGAAGTGCAAGCGCACAGCATTAATAGAGCTTTTTCACCACTAATGGAATGCAGGAATCTTTCATTCTGTGGTTGGTAACTCTTTCTCTGCCTCGCTGATCCCAATCGAGATTTCAGTTTGTCAGTTCAGAAGGAAACCAATGCTGTTATTGCTGCGTAAAGTGCTATGGGGAATTTAGTAGTCCGACTCTCTAGTGACTTCTCTGAAATAATGTTTAGTCACCAATATTGGACCACGGCACAATAACAATCCTGTCATTGGCAAGAAGTCACAGGATCACTTTGAATGACACATCTGCCTTCATGTATCGCTCCCTCACCAGCTGGAGGAGTGAGGAGGCACTCTGTCCCCCGTAACCTGGATCTTTTAAGGTTTTTGGCAGCGACGCCTCACTTCCATATCTGGCAAGGGAGCGGCACAGAAAAAGCAAGTATGTATCCTCCCTGTATTTCTAGTGTAGAGATCCTGCCATAAGCCAGAGTTTCACTATTCCAAATTTAGTGGGCAGCTAGGCTGTAGTCACCCTTAGCTCTGATTGTTATCATTTTCTGCATTCACTGGGTTTCCCCTAGGTCTAGGACATTGTTTTCTTCTGCCTGCTCTTGGTTGTTCCCCAACTGATAAAGAAAGAAGATAAAATCATGGGTTATGAATATTTTTTTCACCATGGCCAGTCACTAGGAAGTTTACTGCTTTTTATGTGGGCTAGGGAAGGAAATAACTATTCCGGGAGCCCTTCTAGAAGGGTCCTTAGCTTCCCATACCTGCTACCTGTGGAGGAGGTAGTGGAAGATGAGACCCTTAGCCTCCTAGGACTGTTGCCTGTGGAGGAGGTAGTTGACGAAGAGACCTTTAGCCTCCCAGGCCTGTTGCCTGAGGAGGAGTTAGTTGAAGAAGAGACCGTTAGCCTCCCAGGCCTGTTGCCTGTGGAGGAGGTAGTTGAAGAAGTGAGCTTTAGCTTCCCAGGCCTGCTGATGGCGGTAGGGGTTACTTTCCAGTACCAGCTTTCGAGGATTGTGTCGGGGTCTATGCCCTTCTAGAAGTGTCCTTAGCTTCCCAGGCCTGTTACCTGGGGTGGAGGGAGTTGAAGAAGAGACCTTTAGACTCCCAGACTTGTTGACAAAGAGGCCTTTTGCCTCCCAGTCCTGCTGATGGGAGTGGGGGGGGACAGGAAGGTGGCTGTTAAAGGGGAGCACCTTCAGGAAAACGGACCCAGTCTAATGCCAGCTTATAGATACAATTGGAAAAATGCCAATCTTGGCTTAAAGGTGCACTAAAAGCCTGTGAGAGGAGCTGTAGATATTATTTGAGCAGAGGGAAAACTTGTTTGTTATTTTTGGGTATCCTGTAATCCCCCCAACCCTCTCTCCCCTGGACTTTGAACCAATAAATTCTACAATCAAAAATTTACAGGGTTGAAGCTGATCATCCAGTCAGACTGCTGGTGGGTTAGTGAGTGCTGTAGGCCAATAGGGAGGTAGTGCAATGCCAACGAGGCTAGGAGGGCGCCAACATTCAAGTGTATCCATAGGGTCTAAGCATTACACTAGAGACCCTGTAGCTGGCAAATTCACGCTCTAATTCGGCCGCTGTAAAAAAAAAAAACAGAAAGGGCACCTCCCTGAAATGTGACGGAAACCTCCCTGAAATAAGGTTTTGCAGGTTGGGATGTCTGCAATAGTGTGACATGGGCCATTAGGTGGACTTTAAAAGTCTACAGGAATAAAATCCTGACATGTCACGATATACAACAGCAGTATAATTAAAGAAAAACTCCACTTTTATCCTTAAAAACATGATCATTCCAGTAAGGTGGCCTTGCCTAGGCTGAGAGAATTACATCAGTCCGCTACAGGCAGGAAGAAACATTTCCATAGTCTTCTCTTATCCAATGATCACTTAGGCTGTACATTGTAAGTTTGCAGTGAGTCACAAGGGGCAAGGCCGCAGCAGGGAGCTCATTTGAGCGAGACATGTTTAAACACAGCCAAGAACTGCACAGACACCAGGATTTATCTCTGAGCCAATATCTCTGTCCAGGAAGTAGATGCTGACCCTGGATGATGCCTGAACAAATGTGGCTGCCTCCTTCTGGAAAAAGGAAATGAAGGCGTTGTGTGTGAGTGTGTGTGTGTATATCAGGGGAGGGGGCTGTTCTGTGAGATTAGATTTATTAAGTATCTGTGTTACACTTCCACAATAATTAGCATGCATACACTTAACATGAAGTAATATGATCGATGTTAGATCCACTTTAAAAGGATTTACATACCATACAGGCATTCCACGTTAATGCTGAGGCTTGACAATTGACCATTGCATCGTGGGTGAGCAGGGAAGTGTCCCGTGTACCCCTATACCCAAAGGTACCAGGTATTTCTCTTGCCTTCTGCCACAAATTGTGTTGGTAGGAAGTGAATGGAAGTAAATCCTCTTAAAGTTGACCTTTACCCCCCTTTCATTAAAATCACATCAGCCTTCAGCTCTGCATGCTGATATGAAATCATCGCATGCATTAGTTAAAGAAACATATTTTGCTTTTAATTACAATGACTGTTTTTCCACTTCCTGGTCCTCATGGACACTGGTGCTGTAATTTATGCCAAGTGATGCATCCCGAGAAGATTACAGCAACAGAGCATTGTTGGGAAATCTCATCTTAATCTCACGAGATCTCAGGGAAAGGCATTTTCCTCCCCTGAGATGATGTGCATTGTCATATGTCCTAGTCACATGTGCCAGAAATCCAGGAAGTGAAGGGAGATCTATTAATCTGCCCTTAGTAAAAAAAAAAGACCACTTCGAGAAGAATGAGGAGGAAAAGGAAAATAAGGAATGCAAAGAATAAAAAGCTTGAAGTTATGTAGAAGTATGTTGTCATTATTAAACATTTCTAAAGGTGTGTTTGTTGTCATTTCAATATGGATAAAGTTCCACTTTAAGTGTACGCAGGTAGAGAAGAGCCAGTGACTGGCTGTACAGAAGGACTCTACAGGTAGACATTACAGTCAGTTTAACTCCATTAAGTTTTTGATCCTCCTTGACTGTCTCTTCGGATGGTATTCATGTGCATTATCTCGCCCTCTGCCGTAATTTCTGCAGATAAATTGATTTATAAATCATTAACAGCTCGCTCTATTAAGACCACGTTGTTCTTACTTTTTGAAGATAATTACAGGAAGAGATGGTTCTGGCAGTTACAAGGCCTGAATTATTCAAAAAAGAAATTCAAGCCTTTCTAACAGTCACGGTGTATAATAATTTGTATTTAATAAGTATGTAACACTTTTAAATGAAGTGCTTCACGACTGCCTGATGAAATGTGTAATCAAACTGCAAATTGTGTTTCGCTGTTTATTTCCTTGTCCACTGTTTTAGCGCTGAGATTTTGGCTTTGCTACTGATGGCACCCAAGTACACAACAGATTACTACTAAGAGAACCCAAGTACACAGCAGATTACTACTATGAGAACCCAAGTACACAGCAGATTACTACTGAGAGTACCCAAGTACCCAGCAATTTGTATGCTACAGCCACCGTGAGAGGTTTTAAAGGGGCAGTCCACCCAAAACTGATATTTGCTAGAGAGTAGGGATGGTCCGCCGGTTCGATTCGAACACGAGTTAGAATCGAACATCGGCTGTTCGAGCGTTCGCCGAACTTTATAGGATGTTCGTGGTCTGTTCAACCGTGCGACGTCCCATAAGGCAAAGCACCCTCCGAAGCTCTAATTGGTTAAAGTCTTGCACCTGACCACATGTCTGCCCAATCATGTCTAGCCTATCAGATAAGGCCAAACTACACAATTAGGTGGAGCTAGCTGTCTTTGATAGCTCCGCCCAATTGTTTATGTTTTGCCGGCATCTGTCAAAATGCCATTATGCGGCAGGGAGAAGACGGGCCGGCGGCCGGCGTTTTTAAAAATTATTTCTATTTATTTTTTATTGTTTTATTTTTTATTTCGTCCTCATCGTGGACAAAGCTGGATGCCGTGATTGACCCTGGATTACATCAGTGGATCCATTTTTTTTTTTTTTTTTTTTAAAAAGACTTGTCAAAAACATATCTTTTGTTTTTTTTCCAAATAAAGGATTTTATCAAAAGTCTGGACACCTTATTTATTTCCAAGGGAGGGGGGCGGCATATGGGTGCCCCCTTAAAGGGGTACCCCGATGCAAATACACCCCCTTGCCCGCTGACCCCCACAACCACCGGGTCAGGGTTGTGGGCGGACGAGGCCCTTGTCACCATCGGCACGGGGACAAGGTGCCTCTCCAGGGGCGACCCTGGAAAAGCACCCTCCCATTGCCGGGGGCATGTGCCCTGGTGTCGGAGGGAGGGGTGGGGCCACTCGCTCGTCCCCCCCTTTCCGGCCCTGCCAGACCTATGCTCGGATCAAGAGTCTGGTATGGAAATTTAGAGGGGACCCCATGTTTCCCCCCCCCACCCACTTTTGGGCCGGGTATGACTTTAAGGGGGAACACCACACACTTTTTTTTTGTACACAGGGTCCCTCCTGGTATGTCTTCTAGGGGGAACCCTACGATTAACAAAAAAAAACACATAAAAAAAATTGCTCCCTCCTAACATTCCTACCAGACCTAAAGGATCATCCCCTGCTGTAGCTGCTCACCTTATGACAAAGTTACAATGTACAGCCTGAGGGGTCACGGAGGAAAAGGGGGCACTGAGGAAATGCTTCTTCCTGCCAGAAGCAGACTGAGGACGTTATCTCAGTTTAAGCAGAGTCACTGGACTGGAGCTCAAGATTTGTTTTTTAATGATAAAAGCTGGAGCTTTTTATTTAAATACAATTATACTTTTGCTGCATATGTCAGGAACTTACTCATACAGGCTTATAACCACTTTAAGGCCAGCAACAGCACAATTATGTTGTTGTGTACACACAGGTGTTCTGTATTCATACAGACCACCCTCAGCAACCAACAGAAATGGAAAGGATAAGCCAATACGGTGAAGAATCATAAATGAAAGTTAACAAGCTGTACCTGAGAAAATGACGGCTACGCATGATGTAAACGCACCATTGCTGGCGAGCCGCCGGTTTGTCTTCTCTTATGTGACTATAAAGATCCTGCAGAACAAAAAATGATTGGGGATAATGATGTGGGTTTCATGGGGAAAATGCTGGAATTTTTAGAATAACACATTGAACGGGGGCATCGGTGCAGGTGTTTGCAATGAAGATGATTGATACCCACTCTACTTATCTTCTTCCTGCGCCCCTCTCCCAGCCACAGTCACGTGACGAAAACGGACAGATGGCTACAATTTCATACTGTGTATCAGAATGTTAATACACGTAGGTAGCAATTAATGATGGAGCGCTCTCGGCTAAGGTGTGAAATTGTTTATTTATGTATAGGAGGCTCTGAAGTACTGTCTCAGCTGTTCTTGCTTACTTCCTGACCCCGAGGACCCCCACCAATATGCTATAAATCATTCTCCTCTTGATTACAGAATTGGTGGCTTTAACCATTTAGCAGCTGGAGAAAAGCCTGGTTAACTTTCACCGGTCACTTTTAAGAAGTTTGCTTCAGTCTTGGTGGCGACTTGGCTGTACTCAGAGTGTTTCCACACCGTCTTTGGTGGGGAATTAGACTAGGCCATAATAATTTGCAAAGCATTAGCAGTCTAGGCCAAGAGGAATGGAAGAGGGAAGGCATAGAAGGGTTTCAGAGGGGTAAGAAGACTTTTGGTCTTCTCTGCAGGTTACAGATTGTTGGAATATAGTCAGAAGAAGCTCTCTATATTGACTTTGCATAAAACCGGGTCAGTTTGCTCAAAAGTAATATTCCAGTCATTGGTGGAGTTTGCTGGACTTAGCCAGCTATCATCCTGCTTCTTATAAGTCTTGGGGTCTACGTTTAAGATCCATGTCACACTAGTGATCTAACTCACCAGTGACAGCATTGCTGAGAGAGCCCTCTCCTGCTCCTATGGCGTTGCTCCTTCCTGGTTGAATAAACAAGGTGTTACTCCATCATTGCTCCATTACTGGCGAGTGATATTCTACAGCAGATTGGCCAGTAAGGAAGTGACATCATAGGAGGTCCATGTTAAAGCAATGATGGCATCAAGGTATAGCTGTCATTTTACCTAATTGAAGCTACTTCTTCCCAGGCAGAAACACTGCAGGATCTCCAATGCTAGCATCTTGCTGATCTGGTCTACAAGGGAGTGATGCCACCAGAAAAGGTAAACTGATCCAACAATTAAAGGAAATTCCTGTGCTAATGTAATAGATTTCACCAACGTTAAGATCAAATATGCCTCGTGCTGTCCCAACAGAACACAAACTCACTGAGTCAAAGTTAAAAGTCCACCTGAACGGCTTGATATATGGACTATGGAGTAGGTTCATGTATTTGCCTGGAGCTCCACATTAAAGGAAAACTATTGATCAAAAAAAACATGTCCACCTTGTGCAGAATGGACCTGATGATGAGATCTCCCAGCCATATTTCCTATCCCCCTTTGATGTATCCTCTTGCAGGAAATCCCCTTCTTTTCTTTATTCTGCTTCCTGTGACCACAAGCATTTGTGACTGCTGTCCCCTCAAAGACTTGCCACTGTGTTCTTTCCACGTTGGATGCATCTCAAATACAACAGTGTGCACCTAGAGGTCAATGGCATCCTATTAAGTACTGATGCCTTCCTCCTCCACAAGCTACACACCCTCCCTCTAGGAAATACATCAAGACAAGTCTTTGAGGGCTGCTCAGGTGAAGCCTTGAAGAGCCTTGTAAGTACAAGCCGACAAAGACCCTAGCAACAGAGCACAATAGTTTTCAGTGCAAGGCTTCTGCCACCTTGACAGGTCTTAAGCGTTCTTTAGGTTTCGCTGCTATATTTGACCGCATTGCACGCTCGCGTGACTTCTGTTATCCTAAATGTTTCCATTTTTAATTTCCTCCTTTTTTTTCCAGCTCACGCTTCCAACATGAAAATTACCTCTTCTTTTCCACTTGGATTGTAATTAGACTCTCTCCAGCATAATTATTAATCCATAGCTGTGCGCAGAAAAAAAGAAGTTGCTTGAAGAGTGATTCAAGCAGAAAATGTAAAATCCGTCCCTCAAATTTCCTATTATTTGTCATTTTCGAAAGAGACGGAAGAAGAGGTTCCTGACAGCGATCGTTCATTTAGAAACCAGTTTCCGTATTAGGTGGAGGAGTCAAACTCTGTGCAGACGCTGATAAATTGAATAGTAAATAAAGAGGTTTGCTTTGAAGAAGTGATCCACCAGAGAATCCAGACAAACATATAAAATGCCTTTTAGTAGTTCACCCCTATATTCCTTTGAAAAGCGTTTGATCATTTCTGCACTCATGACTTGAAATTTTGTTTCTATAGGTTGTCAACCAAATGAAGACTGAAAGCAGACTTGCAATGGGTGTGGCTGCTCTGGTACTCAGACTGCAGTGGGTGTGGCTGTTATAGTACTCAGGTCGCGGTGGTTGTGGCTGCTCTGGTACTCAGGTTGCATTGGGTGTGGCTGCTCTGGTAATCAGGTTGCCGTGGGTGTGACTGTTCTTATAGTCAGGTTGCAGTGGGTGTGGCAGTTTTGGTATTCAGGTTGCAGTGGGTGTGGCTGCACTGGGACTCAGGTTGTAGTGGGTGTGGCTGCTCTGAGACTAAGGTACAAAGGGTGTGGCTGCTCTGGTACTCGGGTTGCAGTGGGTGTGGCTGCACTGGGACTTAGGTTGCAGTGGTTGTGGCTGTACTGGTACTTTGGTTGCAGTGGGTGTGGCTACTCTGGTACTCAGTTTGCAGTGGGTGTGGCTACTCTGGTACTTAGGTTGCAGTGGGTGTGGCTACTCTGGTACTCAGTTTGCAGTGGGTGTGGCTACTCTGGTACTTAGGTTGCAGTGGGAGTAGCTACTGTGGTACTCAGGTTGCAGGGTGTGGCAGCTCTGGTAATCAGAATGCAGTGGGTGTGACTGTTCTTGTAGTCAGGTTGCAGAGGGTGCGGCTGTTTTGGTATTCAGGTTGCAGTTGGTGGGGCTGCTCTGGTACTCAGGTTGCGGTGGTTGTGGCTACTGTGGTACTCAGGTTGCAGTGGGTGTGGCTACTCTGGTTGCAGTGGGTATGGCTACTCTGGTACTCTGGTTGCAGTGGTTATGGCTACTCTGGTACTCTGGTTGTGGTGGTTGTGGCTACTCTGGTACTCTGGTTGCAGTGGTTATGGCTACTGTGGTACTCAGGTTGCAGTGGGTGTGACTACTCTGGTACTCAGGTTGCAGTGGGCGTGGCTACTCTGGTACTCAGGTTGCAGTGGGAGTAGCTACTGTGGTACTCAGGTTACAGTGGGTGTGGCTACTCTGGTACTTAGGTTGCAGTGGGCGTGGCTACTCTGGTACTCAGGTTGCAGTGGGTGTGCCTGCTTTGGAACTCAGGTATGTCTATAGAAGGGAGGGAGCATTGAGTAGTTGTCATAGGAGTGGTGAGTTTCACTAGCAGTCCAATGAATGGGCAGAAGGCGGACTAGTGGGCTGAACAAGGCATAAGCCAATAAATGCAAAATTGAACTAATTGCCATTTTTTCAATTTTTGGACTTAGCCCCGGCTTCTTATATGTCCAACAATGAGCTGTTCCTGCTATCATTCCTGACTATCTTCCTGCCCACCTTTGTGTGTTCCGACTCCTCCTGTTACATTCACCATAACATAAACTATATAAAAAATCCGGCAAGGAGAGTGGGGACCCTTTGAGAATAGAATTCTTGTAAGGTATAAAAAACCGTCAGGTGGTTTAACTGTCCAGCATCCATCAGAAACTTAAATCTATCAGTTTTGGAAGGACAGAACCTTTAAAAAAAAATTATTTTTGTGACTGAAATTGCAGTTTGTGCAAGCTATTGGACAGCACGGTATATATCCCATGCAGAGAGCTGAATATTCATGCAGGCTTTGCTAATCCTGCAGCTGATTTCTATACCTGGTAACACATGAGCCTATACGCAGAACTGTTAATTTTTCTCATGTAGATGGGAAGTGTTATATATATGTATAGGGAAGACGCGTCAAACCTTGATAAGGTGGGCTGAACGTGTCATACACACTGTTAAAGCAGCACAGGAAGTGGATAAGATCCACAAAGCCAACAGCGAAGGTTTGGTCGCAGTGGGGCAGCACAGAACAATTCAATATGACGCAACACAAATGGTAACTTGAAGCCATGCTAACAATCTTTATAGTACAGATTATCAGTAATACATGTGCTGTAATACCGTGCTTTTCTGGAGCAATTGCTGCTCCAGCCTCCCTCCATTTCTGCTACCTTTCAAGTGTAACTCCAATTCAAAGCTAAACTCTAGGCAGATACAAAAGACAAACATTAATACACTTCTGTAATCATTAGTATATCATTTAATGTATTTTTAAAATGCAAACAGTATAAGTACCTGAATTTGACCTGGTGTCACCTACTTGCAGTCCCTTGCGAAGTGCGAAAGGAAGAAGCGGTACAAGGAGACAACTAGTTCATGTGCTGATAATAAACATGATGATTGGAAGAGAAAGCAGAGTGACAGAGTGATGAGCTCTTCACTGTGGTGCTTCTCCTTTCACTGCCCAGTCAGAGGCTGGTGTGGGATGACCTGGGCTCAGAAGAAGTAGGTTAAATGATGCTGACCATGAGATTAACGCATAAAAACGTACTGCTGAGGAAATCTCTGGATTAAAGTGAATATTGCAGCAAAAGCTGCTTTTGTTCTTTTATCTTTGAACTGTCTATTCATTTTTATCTTTTTTTTCCAGACTGGAGTGTGGAGAGGCTTTTAAAATAACAAGCACAAACTCTTTCTACCCAATCTGAGGGCCGATGCTTTTTGAACACAGTGTTTTTCACAGCATAGTGGTATTGTGGTTAGCGCTTCTGCCTTGCAGCATTGGGGTCCCCAGTTCAAATTCTGGTCTAGACACTGTTTTCATGTTCTCCCTGTGCTTGCATGGATGTCCTCCAGGTACACGGGTTTCTTCCCACTCTCCAAAGACATACTGGAAGTGTAATTGGCTCCTGTCTAAATTGGCCGTAGCATCTTTGTGCATTAGGGGCCGTAGATTGTAAGCTTTCTGACGGGAGGGACTGATGTGAATGAGCAACTATGTGAAGCGCTGCGTAAATTGTCGGCGCTATATAAATAAATGTAATAAATAAATAAATAGCGTACTATGTACTTCACAAGGCTGGATCTTCACATTGAGGTTGCAAAGATCAGTATCATTTTACATACAAGCTGCCCGGCTGCTGTCATCACCTCCACCCAAAATGTAAAGAAATTGCCCATAAAGGAGCTTACCAAGATTTGAGGGTCCCCCCTAAACAAGCCCTCCATTACTCTCAATCTTTTCTTCAGACGTTGAGACCTTCCTTTTACTCGCCTGTTTCCTAGGTTTGTTTAGTGGTTTGTTTCACTTCCTCTCACTCTTCATTAACAGTTGTGCCCTGATTTTCTGCAGGTAATAAGGACGGCAGTTCAACCCTCGCACAAAGCTCCGCTAATGACCAATGGCAGCCCAGGCCTTAGTTTTGTTTGAGCTTGGGTGCTAACAGACCATCACGCAGTCCGATGGTGCATGTCTGCTCCATTAGGCTGATGTCTTCCAGTAGCACATATGACCCTTGTGTGAAATAACCATGCCAAGGAAACTGAATAAAGCACATTACACCATGACTTCAAATTATCACTGTTTATGTTAGAAAAATCAGTGACCTTATCCTTGCTTAATAACTGCCTAGCTGTCCTATTTCAGCCTGAATTTGTTAATAGGAGATGATCAGTGATTGATGGCTCTTGAAGCCAAGAGTAATATAATCCCGCCACCTTTCAGCACAATGAAACTGTTTGTTTAATAATTGTTGTTAAAAGGAAGGATAATGCCAAAAATAGGGTATTACTTTACTTTACAATGAGCAGCGGTTAAAATGATTAAATACAACCAGTTAAAGTGTATCTATAGTCTCCATCTTTTTGATTGAGACTGCCCGAAAAGTGCTTTAAAGGGGTCTGATCTGAGGTTTGAATAGATGCTAATTGAGGGTCTGAAAAGTAGTATGAAGGCAGCTGATCTGAGGTATGAAAAGGGGATGATCGGGGGTCTGAAATTTAGATTACAGGGGGCTGATCTGAGGTCTGAAGAGGAGATGATTGGGGGTCTGAAACATAGATTAAAGGGGGTTGATCTGAGGTTTGAAGAGGGGATGATTGGGGGTCTGAAACATAGATTAAAAGGGGTTTATCTGAAGTCTAAAGAGGGAATGACTTGGGATCTAAAACATAGATTAAAGAGGCTGACCTGAGGTCTGAAGAGGGAGTGATCGAAGGTCTAAAATGTAGTATAAAAGGGGGCTGATCTGATCTCTGAAGAGGAGATGATCGGGGTCTGAAACAGATTAAAGGGGGTTGATCTGAGTTCTAATAAGGAGATGATTGAGGATCTGAAACATAAATTAAAAGAGGCTGATCTGAGGTCTAAAGAGGGGATGATCGGAGGTCTGAAATGTAGAATAAAAGGGGCTGAGCTGAGGTCTGAAGAGGAGATTATTCTGGATTTGAAACATAGATTAAAGGGGGCTGATCTGAGGTCTCAAGAGGGGATACTTGGGGGTCTGAAACATAGATTAAACATAGATTAAAGGGGGTTGATCTGAGGTTTGAAAAGGGGATGCTTGGGGGTCTGAAACATAGATTAAAGAGACCTGAGGTCTGAAGAGGGGGTGATCGGAGGTCTTAAATGAAGTATAAAAGGGGACTGATCTGAGCACTGAAGAGGAGATTATTCTGGATTTGGAACATAGATTAAAGGGGCTGATCTGAGGTCTGAAGAGGAGATGATCGGGGGTATGAAACAGACTAAAGGGAGCTGATCTGAGGTCTAAAGAGGAGATGATTGGGGATCTGAAACATAGATTAAAGGGGGCTTATCTGAGCTCTGAAGATGGTATGATCGGGAGTCTGAAACATACATTAAAGGGGGCTGATCTGAGTTATGAAGAGGGGATGATTGGGGATCTAAAACATAGATTAAATGGGGCTGATCTGAGGTCTGAATAGGGGGTGATCGGAGGTCTGAAATGTAGATTAAAGGGGGCTGATTTGAGGTCTGAAGAGGGGATGATTTGGGTTCTGAAATGTATATTAAAGGGAGCTGATCTGATTAAAGGGGGCTGATGCGAGGTCTGAAGAGGGTATGATCAGGGGTCTGAAACATAGATTTAAGGGGGCTGATCTGAAGTCTAAAGAGGAGATGATTGGGGATTTGAAACACAGATTAAAGGGGGCTGATTTGAGTTCTGAAGAGGAGATGATTGGGGATCTGAAATGTAGAATTATAGGGGGCTAATCTGAGGTGTGAAGAGAGGATGATCAGGGGTTTGTAATGTTGATTAAAGAGGGCTGATCTGAGGTCTGAAGAGAGGATGATAAGGGGTCTGTAATATAGATTAAAGGGGGCTTATCTGAGGTCTGAAGAGGGGACGATTGCTGATCTGAAACATAGATTAAAGGTGGCTGATCTGAGGTCTGAATATTAAGGGGTACTGATATAAGATTTAAATGTTATGGGGGAGGGTCTGATCTGGCGTCTAAATGATCTGGATGTTAAGGGGGGGGCACTTAGACTGGGGATTTTGTTCCTGCCAATGTGAGCGATGGCGGAGAGGCCGGGGAGATATAAAGGTTTGTGTTTGTCATTGCTAGTCACTGTAGGACTATTTTTTTTTGAAGAAGAAGAAGCAGATTTCTAAGTTTAGCTCCGGGTGTGGACAGAGAGCACGGGGCTATTTATTTCTGGTCCCAAACACCCGGACACCTCGGTTCCTTAACAGCGGTCAACAGCAGCGCCGGAAACTGCCAATGTGCGGCGGAGGCCTGAAGGGAAGTGAGAGCAAGTGGAGACTCATCCCCACGATAAGATCATGTAGAATATCTTCTGCCCATCTGCTGAGGAGGAAATGAATTCACACCGGTTCCCTATCATTATCTGCAGAAGCTCCGTCTTCCTGCCCTCACCTTCCTCTTTTGGCAGAGCAGTCTGCGAGTTCCCAGGCCTGACCAGCACCAGCGCTGCAAGAGTGAGGGCAGGCTGCCAGGGCCACGCTCGCCGCGTCTATTTATGATCGAGGGTTAAAACTGCAGGATATTAGGGGTCATCTCACTTCAAAGCACAATGAGCCTCGCTGGCGGGGCCACCGTGAAAGGGATCGCTGCGGATTCTGAGCTAGAAATGTTTTTTTTTAATTTCAGCTCGTCAGCTGTAGACTTCCATTGCTTCAGGAACTTCTATCAAAGTAGTGACGCTTTTTTTTATGGCGCAATTTTCTTTTTAAATAGAAAAAAACTAAATAAAAAACAGGATGAGCAGCAAATTGTCATATCAGCAACCTGATAAATGTGATGTGATGGTTAAGGGCGGGGCAAACATGACCAGCTTAAAGCTGCCCATACACCTTGCGATCATCGGACAAAACTTTTCGTTTAATGATCGAACCGTCATACGATTTTCGTACGGCGGCCCCATCCTGCCCCGATTATTGCAAGGTTCAATCAGCAGTAATGAAAAAAAAGCACCTGGACGAATTGCGGTAATCGACCGCATATTCTTTCGTTTGCGCATGAGCTGTAAATCGTGCGAATTTTGGCATACGGAAACGCCACCAACATTGGAAAAATCGTACGATCAACCAAAGTTTTCTAAACTGCTGGTTAGTCAAAAGTCGATCGATTGTACAGTATGTGTGGTTGTACAGTGCCCCTCAACCTTACGAATATGGGACGAAAACGCGATCGCATACGAAAATCGGCCGATATTCGTAAGGTGTATATATATAGCAGTGATACAATTTCCACAGCACTTTTAAAAGTAAAATTTTTTGCGATGATTGAATCGGCGCTCTTTGATTGATCCCCTACGGCAATGTAGTCACCGCTGGCCTCCTCGCCAGGGTCTGCGCAGAACAAATCTTGGAGCTCTTCCCTGCATGCATTGTGCATCCAAATCATTCACCTACGTCTACAGCGACATGGATTTATTAATTGTTACATTGCGTTCATTAAGGACAGGGACACGCCTTCCTTTCCCCCCCCATTGTGTTCAAACTTTCCCACAATGCACTGCGACAACTCGCCACCTAAGCTGGACATACAACTATCGTCCAAATCCTCGATACAATGATTGTGTTATTACTCTCATGCAATCTAGCAATTATCAATAGTTGTGATTCCAATCACTTTTCTCTGCATTAAGGTGGCCATACACTTTACAAGAAAAGGTGTCCATACACTGCACGATTCTCGTACGAGAATCGCGGGAAATCCCGCGATCGTACGAGAATCATGCAGTGTAAATGAAGACGTGCAACCGTTTCTACTGTACGGTCGCACGTCTTTTGTCTAAGGAGCATGCTAGAATGATGCTCGGGAAAAAAATGCCGAACGGGCCGTTGCGCACACTGCCCGTTCAGCATTGCGGTCATCGGAAGCCCGCCCCTCAGGGCAGATCGTACGTTTTTTAAACTACTTTAGAAACATCGCAAGACTAAGGTCTTGTGTATGGCCACCTAAAAACTATCGACTCCCCTGGTTCTCTCATCTCAGCAAACAGAGTTATCGTTCTAATTGTCAGCCTGATTGGAAATTTCAGCTGTCATCAATAGGAATTGTCCAAATAGATTCAAATCTCTAGAAAAAAGGCCATCAAGCTCTGTGCTGCTTTTGGAAGTTTTCATTTTTCCTGTGCTCTTCCTAAGGGCGGCGAGGGGGGGAAGGGGGGGGCAAAACCTGGATGAAGCCTTATTGTTTGGAATGGCTACTTTTCCGTCTGAAGCACTCAGAGGGGTTTAATTTCCTGTCAAATGGGCCCAGAACTTTGTGGAAATATTTTTTCTTCCAAACGGTGAATCCAAAAAACAAAAAGCAGACCCGAAGAAATCGCCTTTTCTTATTGCACTTTTATTACTGAAATTTGGGTTTTGCCTCGACCTCTTATATATACACATTATATATACAATATATATATATATATACTATATACATACATACAGTATATGTTTTTTTGTGGCATCTTAAAAGGTGCAATCCAATCAATCCTGAAAAAAGAGCCTTGGAAGGCATGCTGGGAACACGGTCTACAAATGAACTGACATCTCTCTGTACATTATTTTCCCATAATCCCCTCCGAATCAGAAACCAGACTGAGAGCAAGTAGATTGTGCACTCTGAGCCAATCAGTATCTACCACAATGTGCTCCCAATCTAACATGTTTCAGGCACTGGGAACTAGATGGGGAGGCGCTTTGAGAATGGGGAAGAGCGCACTACATCAGCATGATTATTTCACAGCATCACAGTCCAATGAGTGTCAACATTTGGCAGCCTTAACCTGTAAAGATTTCTTCTGCTGGGCTGAACAAGAGAAGTCGCTTGATGACTTTGGGGCTGAATAATAAATGTTCCACTAAGTGCATAGCCACTAGATGGCGCTGTGGATAATAGGAATTTCCTATACTCCTTAGCGCCATCTAGGGGCACTTGTGCCGTGTGAACATTTATAAATCAGCCCCTTTGTGGGCTATATAGCATGGCAGACATGTGTGGATCACAAGACCTATGCAGCGGTCTGTGTCCCCGCTGCCTCCGCCAACACAGGCGCGGAGAGCAGCGGGGATTTGAAAGGACACAGGCTGCTGCAGCCACAGTTCTCCTAAATGTACTGGCGGCTGCCGGTACATTTAGGAGTACTGTTGACCCCATTTGTAAGTATGGATTGTCCGTAAGTCGGGGACTGCCTGTATATGAATCCCTGTGTGGTCTAGTTTTTAAGAGTACCTGTACCCCTGTATGTTATGGTCTCTGAGGAAGGTATCTAAATGCTTTTTGAATGAATCAACACTCTCAGCTGATACCAGTGCTTGTGGCAGCGAGTTCCAGATTTTAAACAGGAAGTGCGTCTTTCAAACAGCTGAACCCCCCCCCCAATTAGCCTAATTGAGAAATGAAAGTGATAATTGGTATTTATTGAAATTCTCGGATCTGTATTGCCATCATTAGCATACCCGGGCACAGCAAGGCCTTGAATGGGGGTGATATCTGCCCATTAAATCGCCCGCACAGAAGTACCCCTCGGTTTTCGCAGCTTCTCCCCTTACACAGGAAGATCTCACCCCGCTGGATCCAGGTGAGTAACCAGCAAGTCAAAACTGCTAAAAAAAAAAACGCCATGCAATTTTCAGCCTATATATCTATGCGTCTGAGTGTATAACAAGGGGGCTGGGTGACAGAATATGCAGGTGAATTGCTTCGTTTGCACATATACAAACATGTTAATTAAATGAAAATTAAACCCATCTGTTCCGGTGACAATGAAAATATAAGCATGCTGATTACAAGCCTACTTCTAGAAGTCTAGAAATTTCCTTTACAGTTGACGGAAGTTTGGCGACTGTTCTATCTTCGCTGGAAAAACTTTCTTAAATGGTCAGGCCGCCCGGAACTAATATTTCAGTGTCTGGGAGATGTTGGAGAGTCACAGCCCAAAACCACATACAACTTCATTGTTTGATTTACAAAAAGGTCAGAACTTCTATCAGGTTTTCATTGCTGTATGTGGCAGTGCTGTCAC
>NW_017306657.1:956307-969614 GCF_000935625.1 Nanorana parkeri | reverse complement strand
CCCCCCCCCCCACACACACACACATTGGTTGTCAGTGACAATGCTCCCCCCACACACACATAAACTCACAGACACATTGGTGGCCAGTGGCAGTGCTTTTCCACTTTCACACACACATTGGTGGTCAGTGGCAGTATTAATTAACCCCCCCTTCCGGGGGCAGTGTTCATTAGCTTCACCTATATAAGTGGTCAGGTGCAGTATTATTTAGCTAACCCCACACTAGTGGTTAGTGGCAGTGCTGTTAATCCCAACCTCCCACAAACACAATGGTGGTTAGTGGCAGTAATAATTACCCCCCTCCCCTTTCATTAGTGGTCAGTAACAGCAATATCTTTAAAGGGCAAACTCTAGGTGTAGCTAGGGCCCATTCACAGTGTTTTAATGCTTTATGGTGTGTGCTGTGTTAAGGCACCTCATTCATTTTGAAGGGTCCGGCAGTACACCTTAAAAAAGGAAAATGCACATTTGCTAAATTTTCGGCAAGCCTCTGTTCGCTGTGGTGGGCTGTACTGCTTGTGTATTGGCGGGTACTGTACAAGTGCATTGAGGGGACATTCTAAATGAGCAGCATTGCAACGCAATGTATATAATATTGTGCATTGTAATATAACACGTTTTATCTTGTGTTACCGCAACACATGAGTGTGCATGGGCCCTAAGCCATTCTGTAAAGGAACAGACATGTCCCAGGAATATGGAGCTCTTTTGTGCTGTGTGATACATGTATCTGTTCAAGGAGCTGTACGGCATGTCCATTGTTGTAACCTATATCATCTGCACTCCCAGTACCACTCAAAGCCCTTATCCTGGTGAAAGCAGAGCAGGTCACTGGCAGGCGCCACGCACTATTTGTGGGATGTCGTGGGACCGGAGCTCGGCGATGTGCCTTTTTTCGGAGCGGAAGGACATTTGAAAATACTGATATGAATACAATCAGTACCATATCCCAGCCTGTGTCTGAGGAAGGAAACGCAGGGCAGAGCAGCGTGTGTTCAGGGGGAAGCCTGCACCGACACTCAGGACGAGGAAATCTTTCCAGATAATCAGGGGAAGATCACACCATTCATACTCTGCACAGAAAGGCAGCACATGGCTGCAGATAAGGGCCGTTAGCATTGTAATGAGAGCTGGACATTCCCATCGGGGTCAGACAACACCCCGATTTCTGCAAGGCAGCCAGAAAGGACTGTTTACTGAAAGTGCAAGGAAAAAAAAAACTCTGGTCCATAGGCAGTGCAGAGTCACTGGGATGACCCGACAACTGGAATCTCATGTGGCCCAGGGCTGTCTCTCCTGTTTATGTGCATGTTTGTCTCTACAACTGAATGTATTTATCAAAGGAAACACTCTATAAGGTCACTTCACATACAGTGCACATGTCCATACAAAAAAAAGCAACAGGTTCTCTTTAAAGAAGAAAACTTTCATTAACCCTTGTAGTAGGGCTACCCCATGCACTGCAAGGGTTAACTGCTCATTTTGGTCTAGACTCTAGGTGATAAAATAACAAAGTATTACTCACCCGATCCTCGGAGCTGGCTTGCTCTTAGAGCACTCTCTCTGGCCTCTCTCCTCTCCTCTGCAGTGGTGGTATGTCCCTCAGTGTCCTCACATCTTATACACAGTGTAATAGTGTAATAGACGTGATAACTCAATCCTTTGACTGCTGCAGTGGAGGAGGAGACAGGCTGGAGGGACCGGTCTAAGAGCAAGCCGTCTCTGCGGATTGGGTAAGTATAACTTTTTCATTATAGCATTTAGACCAAAATGAGCGCTTAACCCTTGCAGTGTGGGCGTAACCTCACTGCAAGGGTTAATAAAAGTTTTGCCCCGAGTTCTTCTAAAGAAGATCTAATCTTATTAAATAGGAAGCTTTCATTTAAAGAATACCTGTTGATCGTGCCAGCAAGGTCCTTATTCAAGCACTTTCCATTGTGGGGTACAACTGTCTCCCAATTCTGTATTTTCATCCCTGTAATTTGCTCTCCTGGTGGGGACTACAATTGGCTGCACGGACACATATCGTGGCTGCAATCAGGAAACCGAACAAGAGTAATAATGGGCAGCCGACTTTGGAGCAATAGCATGTAGACAGGATGGAGGGGACCTGCAGCACTGAGAAAAAAAAGGTTAAAACAGTATTTTATTGGAAAAGAACATTGCAATCGGGTTTTTAGCACCATAGTGTAATCCACTTAGGTTTTACATCTACTTTAATGCTGAATTCTGGGCAAAAAACCTTTCATTTAAATACATTCCATAATAGCCACAAAGGCTATAAATCTACTTAGGAGCACCAAATATCTTGGCAAATCCAGATATCACCTTGTAAAACTATCATCATCTCTGTGCTGTGCATATCCTGCACAGAGAGCAGAGCTGGGGAGGGGCCCAGCAGGCTCCACCCATTACAGGCTGTCTGCAGAACAATAAAGGAGGGGGCGGATACAAGACCAGTCATCCTGTACATGGAGAGAGCAGCAATGACTGGTCTTCATTACAGGAAGTTCCTAAACACCAAGTTTCACACTGGATTACTGCACAAATCTGGAAGAAATACACAAAGCTCACCAGGTAAGAATACACATGACTCTTGTATTTTGACCATATCTGCTTATCCCGGAGTTCAGCTTTAACCCACAAGCAGCACATACTTACCTTCCCTTCACTCCTCCGCTGCTTTGTTTGTCCGGCAGGAATGGGGTTTTTCTCCATGTGATGCAGCAAGGGACATTAGTACAGTGGTTGGGGCAGCACTGTGCTTGTGTGGGATCTCTGGCTTCCTCTCACACTCCAAAGACATGCTGGGAGGTTAATTGGCTCCTGTCTACATTGGCCCTGGTATGTACGCACGTGAGATAGGGACCTTAGATTGTTATCTCCTCGTGGGCAGGGACTGATGTGCATGTGTTGTATGTAAAGCGATACATAAGTTGTCAGCGCTATATCAATACCTGTAATAATAGTAAGCTCCTCTGGTGTGTCCCATTGATCTCTGTAAGGCCTTCTTTACACTTGCTGCATGTGTGAACACCCATGTATGAGTAAAAAGCATGTGTCACACTTGCCGTGCCATTATCTGCTAATGGCATCCAAAACTTGATAGGCAAATTGTGCAACAAACGCACAAATTGCTGCGGTCCGAATCCATGTGAAGCTCGCAGCTCAAACTGCTGGATGAGCTTATTTGCCGTGTTTGCCTTGCATAGGGCAGTCTATTGAAATCAATGGGCTTTCCTATGCAAATGCAACAAAACACTACGTCACCGTACTCCTCCCCCCTTCCCTTCGTTAGCCGACGGAGCCACTTGGGCCAGTGAGTTTGCACAAGAGACTTGTTCTGCCCCATTAATTTTTTAATAGGTTATACTTACATGTAAAGGGAACATCACTGTGCAGCCTGCCAATTGACATCGGACCTTGATTCTACAATCTTTCCAGCTGGTCAGTGTGCCCACAAGTGTGGACCAAACTCCAAGGCATTGGCCTATACACATACAGCACAGCAATGAAGTAATAAAATGAACTAGGATCACACTAATCCAGCACGTTATTATTCTGAGTTGCCCCACTCAAGCGCTGGCCATATTGAGTGGGGCACGTGAGATTAATAACGTGCTGGATTAGTGTGATCCTAGTTCATTTTATTACTTCATTGCTGTGCTGTATGTGTATAGGCCAATGTAGTTGGAACTGTATGTGCGTTATAATTAATCGAAATGAATCGATAAAAAAAATGTTGATTAATCCAACACGAAAATTTTAATCATTACCAGCTCTAATATATTTTCACACTGTATTGCCAAAAGTATTGGGACGCCTGCCTTTACACGTGAACTTTAATGGCATCCCAGTCTTTAGGGTTCAATATTGAGTTGGCTCGCCCTTTGCAGCTATAACAGCTTCAACTCTTCTGGGAAGGCGTCCACAAGGTTTAGGAGTGTGTCTATGGGAATGTTTGCCCATTCTTCCAGGAGGGCATTTGTGAGGTTAGATACTGATGTAGGACAAGAAGGCCTGGCTCGCAGTCTCCGCTCTAATTCATCCCAAAGGTGTTCTATCGGGTTGAGGTCAGGACTCTGTGCAGGCCAGTAATGTTCCTCCACCCCAAACTCGCTCATCCATGTCTTTATGGACCTTGCTTTGTGCACTGGTGTCATGTTAGAACAGGAAGAGCCCATCCCCAAACTGTTCCCACAAAGTTGGGAGCATGAAATTGTCCAAAATGTCTTGGTATGCTGATGCCTTAAGAGTTCCCTTCACTGGAACTAAGGGGCCAAGCCCAACCCCTGCAACACAACCCCACACCATAATCCCCCCTCCACCAAACTTTACACTTGGTACAATGCAGTCAGGCAAGTACCGTTCTCCTGGCAACCACCAAACCCAGACAAGTCCATCGAAATGCCAGACAAAGAAGCGTGATTCGTCACTCCAGAGGACACGTCTCCACTTCTCTAGAGTCAAGTGGCGGCGTGCTTTACACCACTGCATCCGACGCTTTGCATTGCACTGCACTTGGTGATGTAAGGCTTAGATGCAGATGCTTGGCCATGGAAACCCATTCCTGAAGCTCTCTACGCACTGTTGTTGTGCCAATCTGAAGACCACGCAAAGTTTGGAGGTCTGTAGCTACTGACTGCAGACAGTTGGCGACTTCTGCGCACTGTGCGCTTCAGCATGTGCTGACCCTGCTCTGTCATTTTACGTGGCCTACCACTTCATGGCTGAGTTGCTGTTGTTCCCAGTTGCTTCCACTTTGTTATAATACCACTAACAGTTGACTGTGGAATATTTAGTAGCAAGGAAATTTCACGGATGGACTTATTGCACAGGTGGCAACCTATCACGGAAACACGCTTGAATTCACTGAGCTCCTGAGACCGACCCATTCTTTCACAAATGTTTGTAGAAGCATCTGCATGCCTAAGTGCTTTATTTTATACACCTGTGGCCATGAAGGTGATTGGAACACCTGAATCCAATGATTTGGAGGGGTGTCCCAATACTTTTGGCAATATAGTGTATATACAGTATATATATCCTCTATTTGCATGACAGTGTGACCACCAATCCTAGATTCCAGGTCCTTAAAGGAGCGGCGCTTGTAATGTGTTAATGCGGTTTGTTTAGATTTGAAAAAAAAATCAGGTTGGGTGAATGATCAGGGTGGAGCTTAATGATGGTTTTAATTTTTGGGAGGTATTTAACACTCATGTAATCCCTGTGTACACATTGCGTGTGTATATACGACCGTGTTTCCTTACATAATACACGGCTAGATGTTTATATATATCCAGGGATAAACGCATATGAAAAGCTCGCTATCTCTGTCCTTGTGTCAATATTTTTCCGGAATCCTCTCACCAAGGCCTGATTTACAGCCAGCGCCGAAATTTGTTCTTAAAAACTAATTTCCTTTGACATAATCAGAACCAGCTGCTGGCCCTTTGCCTCTTTGCCAAAACAAACCTGGCTCTTTGTGACAGGCGATCTTCTGCTGCTTTATTGGGGCTCGCGTTTTAACGCCGCGCGCTCCCCCCCTTTTCCGGCCTAAGCATGCACAAACATACAAGAGTTTAACCCGCGGAGGCCGAGCCCGGCCCGGGACAGACAATGCTGGGTACTGTGTCCGTTACTGAAATCTAGAACTGATCAGGACTGTACAGCACAGATAAGGAACCACGTTTATCTACTCGGCTCTAAATGGTATCTAAACCCAAAACGTTTCTCTTTTTCTTTTTTTTTCTTAGCTTAGGACTGTAAAGAATTAGAACCTCAGTCAAGATTTCATTGCTTGGGGAAAGTGGATAAGAGGCGCTGGAGCCCTGAAGATTCTTTATATGTTTACTTTAATATTACAGTTTATATTACCGTATAGTATGGTTTATATTACGGTAATAGTGTAAATATAGAGTATCTGAATGTAGAGCTGGCAGCTTCTGCACACTGTAGGCAAACTCCGGCCCTTCAGCTGTGATGAAACTACAAATCCCATAATGCATCTGCCACTGGGGGTCACTCCGGTGCCTGTCAGAATCTTGCAATGCCTCATAGGATCTGTAGTTGCACCACAGCTGAAGGGCCGGAGTTTGCCTATCTCTACTGTAGGGCCTCCAAAGTCACTTTGGCTTGTTTAGAATTGAAGCGCCACACCGTCATATTCAAGTCCAAATGTACATTTATTTCAATGATTGCAAACCTATGCATTTCAGGGGCTGTACCTCCTCCCCCTTCATCAGGGCTTGGAAAAAATGAAGCAGTGTATGTGACTTAATTGTCCATTTATAGTTGGGTGTTATTGAATGGACTATGCACAGCGATCCACCAGCAGATCTTTCAAGCAACCTGACGAACCAACCAAGCAGGGCTGACGAACTGCTGTGCAAACCCCTTTCAATAACATCCAACTACAGATTGACTATTGAGCCACATACACTGCTTCATTTTTTCCAAGCCCTGATGAAAGGGTGGAGGTTCAGCCTCCGAAACGTATTGGCTTTGGAATCTATTAATGCAATGAACTTGTATTTGGACTTTTGTATTATGGCGTGTCACTTCAATTTTAAATTACTTGGGTTATAATTGCTGTCTTTGGCCCCACTGGGAGATTGGAACTCTCTATTTGATAAGGTGACCATTGTCAACACATGATGGAAGGTGAGGGGGAACCTCCCAATGGGGATACCTGTTCCCGTGATAACTGGAAGGGATGTCACATGGGAGAGTTTTCTTGTTACCTACTGTTGGGTCTCCAAGGTATAAGAGTACATTCTGAGGAGAAATGAACAAGACAGATGAGTTTAAACTTTCACTAAAATAGATTGAAATTCTAACTGGAAGACATTTATTTTGCTACTGCATCGACTATCATAAACAACTACCAAAAATTATTTTTTCATACAGTGATGTTTCAGCATCATTGGAAGACAGTTGTCACCCCATGACAGGAAGTTCCCTTCATGGCAGGATCATCAGATCATCATTACACTTCTGTATCAGGCCATCAGAAATATGATAGGTCTGCAGAACCCCACCCCTCTCTAATTGTCCATAACCTAGAGGAGTGTGGTTTGCTAGTCCTCCAAGAACAATGTAATTGATAACAGTCATCACAGGCAGAGGGCACAGGAAATTATCAGCTCATAACATTTCTGGAAAAATCAACAGGTACTTTTCTTGAGGCCTCGTACACATAATCCTCAGTGCGTTGCAGCCCGATTGTGGCCGGAACGCACTGGATCAAATTGCGGCCGGCTCAGTTTGTTGTGGAGCGGGAGGGGGTGTTATACAAAAATGCATAGCAATTTATGCAGCGAAACTTGCACATTCATTCTATGGGAATTAACCAGCATTCACGTGTTAGTTTTAGGGTTTCTTCGCACAGTGTATGAAGCTGTGGCTGTCGTGCTATTGGGGCAAAATCAAATGTACTCCTCTCTGGTTTATTGTTCTTAGGCTATTGTTTACGGCTATTTTCTCTTAGCAACTAATGTTTTTAGAATATAAGGGAATGTTACATTGCAAAGGGCAACTTAAATATCACAAAATAACATTTTGCACTTATTAAAAACATTTGCAAGGGAAATATTAGCGACTTTTGCACAAATGTTGATACATTCGCACAGCAAATTCCTAATAAGTAGACTCCTAAGTGAACACTGCTCAATATGATCAAATTTAACTTCCATATGCTGACCAAAAACTCTACAAACACATGTCAGAAGCAGATCACAATTGCCCATATATGTGAACTCTAATTTACAGCAGGTAGTACAGGCATTTAACATGAGTAGAATGCAGAAGTACAACTTCATCAGGGAGCTACTGCTCCTTCACTATCCAATAGGCATGTAAGCTGCGGAAAAATGCGGTTCGGAAAATTTGGGAATTCGGGATTTGGATCCGAAATTCAATTTGGTTCGTTGTTTCGGACGAAATCCGAATTTTCATTAGTTTTAGAGTTTACGAATATTTGTTGCGAATACCACAGAAAACCATATACAGATATTAATACTAAAGCTGAATCTCCTAGACCTGAATGGCTTCAGGATCCAAATTTCCGAATTGCATTCGTAACTGCCGAATGCCATTCGGGTCTGGAAGCCTCAGCTTTAGTAATATGGCTCCTAGACCTGAATGGCATTCGGGAGCTCCCGAATGCAATTCGGAAATTCGAATCGCGATTGCCATTCGGGTCTGAGAGCCATATACATATATTACTAAAGCTAAGGCTTCCAGACCCGAATGGCATTCGGGAGCTCCCAAATGCAATTCTGAAATTCGGATCCTGATTGCCATTCGGCTCTTGGAACCTCAGCTTTAGTATCATATGTATATACTGTATAAGGCTCCCATGTTGCTCTAGCCAAAATTCGTGTTTAGACCCATTTGGATACATTAAACCGAAAAACATATCTGTTTGGCCAGAAAAGTCACATGTCCAATTCAGTTTAGTTTTTGAACGAAATTCGGACATGATCTGAAATTTGGAAACGGAAATTCGAATTTGGACACATTCGGGTGCATTGGGATTCGGAAATTTGGATGTGTCTGAACGTCCGAATTTCAGAAAATTTGTCCGAATTTTGATTCGGAACGAAACAAATTGCACATGTCTACTAGCCAACCACAGGCTTGGGGAGGACCTTGACCAAGCTGTAGTGCTTTAATTGCAGTAGAGACGAGTGAGGTCAAGGATCTGGCTATGTTGTTTGACAAATCTTATTGAGTCTCAAGAGCAGGCAAACTGAATTACAAATCCTTTGCAGTTAAAACAGCACATGTGTATTTCAACTGTGCATTTGGCAGCTTGCCTATGGTTCTGCTATGAATGTAACATTTTTATGCTTGATTAGGGCATTACTTTGATGGCACTTTGCTGACTTGATAAATCAAGAGTTTGCCTTCCCTGCTTCCAACGTAATTCACACCTCACAATCTCCGGAGCATTGCTCAGATTAATGGCTTCCCTGCCCTTTCACCTCTCAAAAGTCGTTGGTTGCCTGAACAGGTTAAAGGGTTAATGTGTCTTTAAGGCAGTAATCCTTCTTATTCTTATGTTTACAGCTATGGGAGTGTGCGCCCCAGCTAATCCGCAACATCTACACATTGTCCAAGGGCCCCTTGGGGGGGGATTTGAATTGATATGTTGATGGAAAAATGAATTGTGTCCTGTCTGAAATTGCCCATTCTTAGTAAAAGTGATTAGCGCTCATGGCGGAAGGTGATCCCCACAGTTCTATATAGGAATTTAGTCTTGCATTTCTATATATGAGAGGTATGCTTGTTATTATTACCTATACTTCTATAGCGTTAGCATATTGTGGAGGGCTTTACAAGGGAGTGAAGTACAAGGGAGTGCAGTACAAGGGAGTGCAGTACAAAACTATTCGCCTCAAAAAAATATATATGCAAATATAAAGCTTAGTTTCAAACTGCACTCCAACCAAAACTTTATTTTTTGATAAATTGGGGAAAAGTTAACATTTGGGGAGATCTTCCCTCACTTTCTGTTCCTGTGACACCCATACAAGTAATGGAACACTCAGACAGCAAAAAAAAACATAATTAGTAGAGGTGCACCGAAATAAAAATTTCAAAAACGAAACCGAAATTTTAAAAAATGTCAGGCCGAAACTGAAACAGAAAATGTTTTTTATTTTAATTTTTTCAAATTTTTTGTAACATTACATTTTTTCTGCAGCCCCAGTTATAAATGAACAGGAAGCCTCTATCAGTGTTCCTGTTCATTCATAACCTGAGGACATAGTATGTTTACTATAACCACAATCATGAATGAACTGGAGGTGATGTAGATTACTTCCCATTCATTCATAATTGAGGATATAGTCAAAATGCTATGTCCTCAATTATTTACAAACACTCAGCTATCACGGAGTGTTTGTACCGCTCTCCTTCCTGACAGCTGTCACAGGAGGCTGAGCGGGGTGGTGCCGGAGGAGAGCTCAGTGTAAGAGTCCGGGGTTTACTGTGCATGCGCCAATGGCGCATTGCCGCAAGAAGAAATCCGCAACAACTGCGCATGCGCCAAAGACGCGTCATTGCGCCAACCCGCGGATGCACAGAAGACCTGATGTAGAAGGACGGGAAAATGCCCAGGAGGCGCACAGGTAGTGATCTACAACTTCAATCATTACTTCCCTATATAAGCCCAGCCCAGACACTGACAAATTGCTGGATTATCTTCAGTCTCCCCTTCCTGTGTTCCTGTGCTAGTGTGTGATCTGTTTGAACTTGTTGTGACCTGGAAACCTATTTGACTACTCTTGCTTGCAGCCTGCCATTGACCTCGGATTTGTATCTTGACCATTCTTCTTCTTTGCCCCTTTTGTACTCAGCTGCCAGATTAGAACCATCCCGGGCTTGGATCTCGACCATTCTTCTGATTAACCCTTGTGTACTTCGTTGCCAGATTGGACTTGACTTCAGCTCGGATTTCGGACTAAGGCTTGCACGGTGCTCCGCACCCCTGGCACCCGTGCCACTCGGTGTCCACCAAGTCTCTGTCTCCATATCCAGAGACTCCAAGACCCGAGGTGCAAGGGAGGCCTCCCCACTACTTCAGTCTCACCTCAGGTACGTGGCTCATGTGACACTCAGCCTCCTGTAACAGCGCTGGCTGTCTCCGTCTGCTAGCTGTCTGCTAGGCACCTTATTAGGCACCTTATGAGTTCCATTCTTGCCTCCGCAGTTCCAGTCCACCACTCAGAACTCCCACACCAAAACCTGTGTAAATGTTGACTTTTCCTGAAAGTCAGTTCTTGCACTGTGATGGTGCTTAGGCCTGGTGATTGACTTCTGTAGCTGTTAGAAAGGTAGAGCCTGTATGTGTACCCTACACCAGGAAGTAGCAGGGTTACCAATTATAATCAGAGCAGTGGATGATTAGTGAACATTGGCACCAATTGGTACCTATAGTTCAACTGGAGGATGGGTTTGTTTTAATACAGGTGTACCTACATATTTTATTCTTTCTTAATTAATTTTTTTAGATTAGATGGGGGTATCCTTATATTTTACACATTCTGGAACCAAGTGAATAACTGTTTTTACCAATGATTCACCATTAATTCCTATACAAGCCCATCAGGGTCAATCCCACTCCATCCTCTAAATACGCCTTACAGGCTTATAAATGCAAGTAAATTTGCCTATATTTGCCTTCTTTTAATAAAAGTGTCCCTTGGCCCACAGCCCTTTATAGTTTTTTTTTTTTTTTACAGGGCTTTTCACTAAAACATGAAGAGTTTGGAGACGGCAAGTGAACAATCTAGAACAACATAGCTGATGTGGAAACATTCTCCAATTCAGCTCACTTTGCAGTTCAGTTATTTTGGCCTAGATTTCTCACTTCTCCTGCCTCCTCCAAACTCTTCACTCTTTTGTGAATAACCCTTTTAGTTTTCGAGTGTGCTTGGAAACATTTGGGCATTGAAGGGTTAAGTGGTTAAAGGCACTTATATTTGGACGAAAGAAGAGCGCAAGAAGCCAAAAAAATTATTTTGCAGAGATGTCAGGAAAAATCATAACTTGAAGAGCAGGCCAGGGCTTCAGAGACCTGCACAGAGATCTCAGAGGAGCGAGTGCTTCTGGGAAAGAAGGAAGTTTGTGATTTGCCCTTCGCTCGCAGGTCTCTCAGCTCCACAGACATCTGTTTTCTGTACTGCACAGATCAATTGTGGGGTACAGCGAGTCGTAGGTTCACAGATTTCTGGCACAGCTTCCACTCTTGGCGAAACTTTGAAAACTATTTCCAATTTTAGAAGTGAAATTATTTTAAAGGGGGGTGACCAGAGTTTCTCTGGAAGGAAGAATGATGGTTACGCATTTGACAAGCAAGAATGGGTCAATGCAATTATCTTTAATAAGCTCAGCAATTTTAATAATTGCATGTACATGGTGGATACACCTGGAACATAATTTGTTTCCAATAATATCTTGCACACTAAAAAAATGTTTTCTTTATTTTGTTAAAGGTTTTGTTTAATGCAGTGGAATGAGAGAGGAGAGTTCACAGAAATTACCACTAGAGACTAGTGACATCACTGAGAATGCAGCCTATCCATTCACTAGAGACTGGTGACATCACTGAGAATGCAGCCTATCCATTCATTGGAGGCCGGTGACATCACTGAGACTGCAGCCTATGCCTTTACTAGAGACCAGTGACATCACTAGGGATACAGCCTATCCATTCACTAGAGACCTTTGACATCACTGAGAATGCAGCCTATCCATTCAATAGAGACCGGTGACATCACTAAGAATGCAGCCTATCCATTAGCTAGAGAAGGGTTACACCACTAAACAAACATGTAACTTCATTTACATTCATTCATGAGAGAGTGGTGACATCACACTTGTGACATCACTTATATTGTAGCGTATCTATTCATTTAAAACTGGTGAGATCACAAAAATTGCAGCCTATCCTTTCCCTAAAGATGGGTGACCTATGTGCAGTATGTAGTAGCATACTACAAACCATTTTAAGAGACTGTTCACAAGTCTTTTAAAGAAGACAGTTTGTAATTCATGATTCAGAGCCATGTTTAGCTATTTATGACTGTAATTTTCCTTTCCAGTAAATTAGACCCAATGCCAAACCACAGTGGTCAGACTGAGGAATTTATAACTGCTGTGTTTAAGAGGACATTAGCCGAGTGCTTGATCAGACTGTGGAGTCAAGTTGACAATGATAACTACTCTGAAACCAACTGTCATCCACTCAAGCCCTCAACTAATCGCCTCTTTTCTCGCGCCAGGCCAAGGGGTGTAAGCAAGGATGATCTAACAGAGCCGAGGCTATGAGAGCCAGAAAAAACCTCTTTGATATGCTGAAATAGTATATTTAATAAAAGGAAAAAACTGATCAGAAATCACAAGAAGCAAAACAACCCGTCTGTGGCCTTGAAAAATGCTCAGTTGCCTGAAAAGCCACAAAATCATACAGTTCGCACAATAATTTATATGTAGACTCTGTGATGGGAAGATGGGAAGTCATCTACACATAAAAGATACATACAATATATATTTTCCTTTACAGTCCATAAATGCACAGTTTATACTCCATATTCCCTGTTTCCTAGTACCCATCCTGAACTCTGCCTCCTCATGGGGGGAGATTACAGAGAATTGTTGTTTCACCTAGAGACAGATTCATTTGTATTTTGGAGAACATCTTTAACTGCTTAAAAACATTTTGGTACAAGTAAGGGCAGAGGCTTAACTAGAAACCTCAGGGCCCGGGTGCAAGAAACCATTAAGGCCCCCCCCCCCCC
>NW_017306657.1:952033-956289 GCF_000935625.1 Nanorana parkeri | reverse complement strand
CCCCCCCCCCCACCAAAAAAAACCACATGATTTTGATACCTCTTTTTTTTTTTGCAAGCACTATTTTTTCTGACCGGACCAGACTGCAGGCATTGATGTGTCTTGTGTTCCTGTGCGGCCGATCGCATTGCGGCCGGGGAGCATGGCTGCGGTGCTATTCACTTCAATGCACCGCCACGCTCCCTCCAGCCACAATCGGGCCGGAACGCACTGAGGATGGTGTTAACTAGCCCTTAAAGCATTTTAATAATTTTTGGTTGGAAAACATTTTTTTAACCCTGCAAGACAATGACACATACACATGACACAAAGCACATATACAATCAGTACCTACTTGCTGCAGCTCTCCTCCAGAATGTCCTCACTCATGGCTCCCGATCTTTGTGCCTCCAGCTCCAGGCTGCCAGCTCCTGCACTCAGTCTCCACTCACTGACCACGCTGGAAGTCCTACAGCGGGTATCCCGCCAGCTCCCTCGCCGCGTTGCCTGCTTGGAATTGGAGTTCCCTAATAGGCCAAACCCCCCGCTACTGCGGCCCACTGTCCACAAGTGTCAAAAACACTGCGAGCAGCATCAGGCAGTTGCAGGCAGCGGGCCTCTTCTTCTCTCTGCACCCCTCCCCCCCGAACTGGCGGAACACCAGGGCCCGGTCGCTGCGACCCTGCTTGTTCCGCCTGTGAGTAAGGGCAATAAAGCAGCTTCCCATTTAATGCTGAATGTCATAACTGCTACACTAATAATAATCATAATAATTTAATTTTAATAAGTATTTAGTCATATTTATTAAAGTGACCTAGTCACTACAGGGTCCAATCTAAACCAAGCCCATGCTGTGACAGAATTTCTCTTGTTCAGCCTTGCAAGTTGAACGAGAGAAATTCTCTGAATACCCAGATTGAATACCCAGATTGTGACTGCATCTCATTGGATGCAGGAACTGTTCAGCCGAAAATTTTTGGATCGGCTTCTTAGACAAAAGTCAATTGTTGGCTCACATTTTGGCCAGTTCCTGCTAAAATACGCTCTGTGTATGACCAGATTTACCTTTCTGGCACCCTGTAAATGAGACTCTGCTGCTTTGCTAATCCCTGGCTGTTGAAGGTATCTGCAGCAATAATGCTGAAAAACATCTTGCAAAAAGGCGACACCAAAGGGCTTACAATTTAACTTGCAAAACATTGATTTAGAGGAGTAACAGTCATTCAAACAATGGGACGCTAGGGACACCGTTGTTTGCCATGAATAATGAATTTACATCGACAGCAGCAGTTCTGCCCTATGTGAGTTTGCCCCCCAGTCTTGGCATCTTTTAAGCTATTTTTGCAGCAATTAACCTAAAATAGTTTTATACACAACATTCACATTTTCATAACCTTGCTTTTCCATTAGTGCTCAGCTGAATAGGATAATTCTCTTTTTAAAGGGTCAGTCCAGTCCATTGATATATTTGTTTTGGTAGATGCTGTAGAGCTAAACCACCTGACAAATTTTATATAATTCGGAGACTCAGTTCCCTGGTCTAACCACTTGATGTGACCATTATGAAGTGTTCCCAACTCTTTCTGCTGGATTTGTTATTTATTTATGGTATAGAGAATGTACCAGAAGAAGCTGGGACAGACGATGGTGGACGGTGTCACTCGAAACTTCCAGGTGGACAGGAACAGAGCCAGAAACTATGGCAGGGAGATCTCACTGTTGAAGTATCCAAAACCCATACCATGCTAGCCCACCAGGCCCCACATATAACTAACATTGCAGGTTTTGCTGGGCTGATCCTTTCAATACATTATATTTTATTATTATGTAATTCATGTATGTACAGTACTCTAAGTCCTTAATTAAAAAAACTGAATTTGGCACCACAGTATCATTCATTTTCACCTCTATCAATCTCGGTCGTGATTGCTTAAGTAATAAAGACAAGCAAACAGCTCAGTATGAACGTGCCATGAGGAAGGCATCATTCTTTTAATTTTTTCTTATAAATCTAAGCAGTTTTAAATAACATAAAATGCCTGAAGCTAAGATGATGTTATGTAAGGTGAAAACCTCTCTCCGATTTCTGAGCTGTAGCTTTTACATTGGTAACAGAAAAAAAAAATGCACACATAAAGTTAATTAGAGAGTAATTGCATATCACAAGAGATTGATATATCATCTGCTGGTGGAATTTCTGGTTCTACGCCAATTAGGAGTGAAGTAGACAGACAGAGAAAAGTCTTAGGGGTCAGCGCTGCAGACCTGCTGCCGTCACTCACTTCATATGTATTTTATGAAGTCTTTCAAACCGCTTATTAATTTATAACATTAATATCTGAAGTTAGACGGAGCTCTCGGACTGCTCCATCCCTCTGCGAAGTACAATCTCATATACAGACCGTGAACGGCAAATTAGTTTCATTGAAACTTTTAGATGTAGGTAAGTTCATGTTGTTTTACATAGTTCCAATGCTTATATGGACATTAATAATAATTAATTGTATAAAAGCCTTAATAGTGCAAATAAATTCAAATACAGACATCTCTGAGATGGAAGCAGGTTGTCAGGGTCTATTGTGTATGTATGTATGTATGTATGTATGTATGTATATATGTGTGTGTACTATGTTTATTAAAATGCCCTGACAACTGGTCATCCATTGGGGAAGGTGACGATAGCAACAGTCTGGTGGACAAAGTTCCTTGGGGGTGGGTAAACTGGACTTTGATTACCTTATAATCATTCACTGCTTATTAGGATTTAAAGAAATAGGTTAAACCTGGATAGTGCTGTAGTGTTTAACTTTACATGAACATGACTGAGCATCACTATAAATGGAAGTTCAAGACAATAAGATGGGAATAACAAGTTTAAAGTGGACCTACAATGAAACATATAGCAATAGTAACACCTATAATGAAACATATAGCAATAGTAACACTGAAGTGCTGAGGTTGCCGTCACCTGGGTTAGGACATCTCTGAGTTTTTTAGTGCTGTCCCTGCCGATTCGCAAAACCTCAAACACTAAAATACAAATTGGCAGTCTACCCTTTACCATTTAAATATGTGCATGTCATCTGACTGCTTTCCTTCTCCTCAGATCTACATGGCCTGGGTTAGTGATTGGGACTAAGCTACAGCTTGTCGTGTGTGCTGGTGACAATTCTGCAGCTTATTCTGTCCTTCTATTGTGGGCTGAGCAAGGTACAGGAAAAGTGATTACGTGACTTGAGTAAACAACACACAGGGACTCATGCATAAACCTTCCATCCGGCGCAAAGCTAGGCAAATGCAATTCACACTGAATTATTGCCACTAAATGGAGTCAAGGAGCATAGGAATGTCTTATGCTCCTCAGCGCTATCTAGTGGCAGTAATACTGTGCGAATTACATTCACCCAGCTTTCTTCTGGTCAGAAGATTTATACATGAGCCTCATAGTATTATGACAGTGAGACTATCGGGAGGAGCTACTGTCAGTCATTTACTCTGGACCTCACTGGCATGCGTGGCTGCCTGTGACGTGAGCAGCTACGGTAGTACCTGGGAGGGACAGTTTAGAGGAAAACGGGAGCATGCATGTTATGGCGGCAACACTGCAGAGGCTGAATCAACCTACAGAGCGTTGCCACCATAAGAAAGGAAGTGAATGTAACTGGCAGAATCAACAGGTATTTTCTCCATAATAGGGAAAATAGGGAAATCGCTCCTATGGTATAAAGACAGAAAAAAATGTCCTACAATGCTAGCATAATTGGAAGCTACATCTAATATATGCACTGAGCATAATGTCTCGATTCACTCTCATGGCTGGTTGGCGGGGTATTACCTGTAGAGGCCAAAACCCTATCTTGCAGTATTCAGGCCACTGTTGCTTTTTGTTCTCTATCCCTTCTCTCAGCAGCAAAGCGGTCCAAACCACAAGAAGAACATACACTGCTTCAGAGTCTCCTTAGCATCCAATGCCATGTCAGTCACATCCAATGCCACGTGAACCTCATTCAATGCCACATGAACCAAATTTCAAAAAGCTTCAGCTAAGGCCCACAAAAGACAATATTCAACCTTAACTTTGAAAAACAGGTTGACAATTGCATTTCCATTCTCATCCGCTCCCCTTTAAGTCCTTTTACTTATGTGTAGTGCATTCTTTATTACTGAGGGGTCAATAAATACATGGAAATGTCTCACAGACAGTACTGGTGTTTTTTTTGTCTATGACCAGCAGGGGTGTCTCCAGACTATTCGCTGCCTGAGACAGGGGGTGGGAG
>NW_017306657.1:931978-951968 GCF_000935625.1 Nanorana parkeri | reverse complement strand
AGCAACCTAGGACGCTCTGGCCGGAAAAGGGGCGGCAGGTGACCCAATGAGATGCCACTTGACTTAAGGCAACTGCCTTAGGCTATCACATTATAGGGATCCCATTTGTGGGAAAAAGTTCCAGACAGCAAAGTGAAGAGCACTGGATCAAGGCTAAAGCTATCTGACATAGTATCAGCACTCAATAGGGTGCGGGAACTTATTAAAGTAAAACAGCACAAACGTATAGTTATAATTTAGGCTTTTGTCCAGGCTGAGATTGTGTCCTCAGTTTTCTGTAGTTAAGAACCATTTACACAGTTCACCACCCCCCATGATAACTCTATACAGACTATAGACTATACACTGTAACTTTGTAGCAGCAGGTCACAATTGAGAGACATTTGTGAACAGATCCAAGAACTGCATAGGCACCAGCACCTCAGTCCTGAAAGCATATGCATACCAGAGAAGATGCTGGATAAAGATAGCTCTGTCCTGTAGGGAAAAGCAGATGAATGCATTGTCAGGTGGAGTACTGTGATGTTTGTAATAAGAGGTAATAAATACATGGACGTGTTTCCCTTACATAAGACTTAGCATGCATGTGCTTAACATTTGTTAATAAAGGTGTCCCTGCTGAATTTTGGCAGGTATACTGACAATTTAACAGAATAAATAATCGGCTGAATGATCAGACGGAGTGGCTATAACTCTCAGTTTACTAAACAGGTGCAAAGTTAGAAGCAATAATGTAGGACGGGTTTAGGATGGAAAAAACATGGAAACACTGCAGAATAATGGAAAGCAGGCTGATTAAAAAAAAAGGAACATGCACTGCAGAGTCTGATTATGCAAGATACACAATCATGGACTCTTCACAGTAATGTCTTCTGTGGCTCAATCAGGGTAACGTGGCTGCATAACATAGTCTCTATTATAACGTTTCTTAACCTTTTCATGCAAAATCTTTAGGCACCCCTGTCTAAAATGTAAAAAAAGTAAATGTAACAAAACGTGGTGTGGCCCCTCCAAAATCTATACCAGACTCATATTCCAGATAGGCTTTAGTATGGATTTTAGGCATAAATGTAAAAAAATGGGTTCTCCCTTTCACATCCGAGTTTATCTTTCACATCAGAGCCTCCCCCCTCCACAACTGGTGCTCCCTTTTACATTAGGAGTCGCTTTCACATCAGAATCCCACCTTTCACATCAGTATCGCCTTTACATCATTAGCCCCCTTCACATTAGGAGCCCCCTCCTTTTACGTCAGAGTCCCCTCCTTTCATATTAAAGTCCCCCCTTCACATAAGAGTCCTACCATCATGTGGCAGCATGTCAGAGGGTGAGAGGGGGAACAGGCCAGAACAGAGATGAACCTCTGTTCTTTTCTGAATGCCATGGATCAGGGTCATTCATTTCCACTGGGTTGGTAGTCAGCCTGTCTTTACCATAGAAAAGCATTACACTGTGTGATCATTTTGAGGCACCCCTGGGGAAGACAGAAGGCACCTTGGGTGCTGCTGCACACTGGTTATGAAAGGCTTCTCTATAAAACTCTATAACAGAGTCCAGCTGAGAAGCAGTAAAACAGTTCAGAATGCAGCTACTTGTGCTTATCCTCATAGACAGCGTCCCTCTCAGTGGCATCCAGGGTAGCTCTAGTAACACAGATGACCAGCTTGAGGGACCCAAGGCCCAAAGACACAGGAGGGCCACCCCACTGGAACTGGAATACTCTGGTAGCAATCGAGGAGGTGCTCCCTATAGTAGCTGGATCTTCCAGAGAAGTTGCATGCTGTTAGGCTCTGGCCTGATTGCTCACACGCCGGTTCTGGTAGTAAAGGGCCTCTCCCCTCAATTACCTAGCTACATCTGTCTTATCAGGTGTAGCTCCTGAGGAAGATGGGGAGTTTATACTTCCTGTGCAGATTCCAGAACCTAGAAAGTTGAGGGAAATGGAGTTAAACTGGCCTCTGCCTTTATCTACATGGTGAGTAAATGGATGCTCCATTACAACAGCTGACAATGTAACAGTGAAAGTTGTAGTTTGCATACTGGGACATAATTTAATTGTGTATCAGAGATTTCCTGCAGACGGAATCTGCAAGGTCTAATTACCTGGGTCTCCTTTTTTTTTTCCCATTCCCCAAATGCTGATAGCAAACGACTTGCTGTTCCCCTTTATCTAATTGCACCTCAATCTTTGCCAAAGTGATTAATGTCTCCAGTTAATTGTCCTCCCTCACACCCGAGGCTTGTGCGCCACTGCTGTTGTGTTGTGCTGTTAATAGCGTCCCCTGCCACATGGCTGGCTCTGCGGGATGCCCTCACGTACCGGAATTATGGGCGCATAGAGTGCCCTCTAGGCAATAACAAGATCAAGGAGAGACTTTGGCACTTATAAATTAAGTCACTCTATTGGTTATTGACAGAAGTTTTCCTCCTTTTTTTACTCAGACCTAGTCTGTAGGATGAAGTCCTTCACTAGTTTTATCTGTTTATTACATATTGTATATGGTGCCTCCTTTATCTGTTTATTACATATTGTATATGGTGCCTCCTATTATCTGTTTATTACATATTGTATATGGTGCCTCCTATTATCTGCTTATTACATATCGTATATGGAACCTCCTATTATCTGTTTATTACATATTGTATATGTTGACTCCTTTATTTGTATATTGTGTATGGAGCTTCATTTATCTGTGTATTGTATATATTGTATATGGAGGCACGTTTATTTGTATATTGTATCTGGAGGAAACTTTATCTGTTTATGACATATTTTATATGTGGAGCTATCTTTATCTGTGTATTGTATATGAAGCTACCTTTATCTGTTTATTACATATTGTATATGAACATATCTTTATTTGTATATTGTATATGGAGCTACCTTTGTCTGTTTATTACATATTGTATATGGAGCAATCTGTATTTATATATTGTATATGGAGCTACCTTTTTGTGTATATTACATATTGTATATGGAGCTATTTGTATATTGTATATGGAGGTACCTTTTTATTTTTATTACATATTGTATATGCAGCTATTTGTATATTGTATGTGGAGCTACCTTTATCTTGTTATTACATATTGTATATGGAGCTACCTCTATTTGTATATTGTATATGGAGCTACCTTTATCTTTTTATTACATATTGTATACTGTATGGAGCTGACTTTATCTGTTTATCCAATGTTGTATCTGAAGGCACATGTATGCTGGAGCTACATTGCACATGGCATCGCAATGAACTAATGCGCAAAACGCATCGTAAAAGTGTGAATAGGAAAAGTTACTTTAGAAACCCTCTGAAATACTAAAAAATAATAAGAAGGGAATTTACTGTGCAGGCAGAAATTTTATGGTACAGGTACACTCTGCTCACAAAGAAAAATGTAACCTTGATTTGCATACAAGGAGCACAGCCCCCCTCGCTCAGTAATTAAGTTTTCCATCCAGGGATGGATGTGGTCCAGTCCACCCCACTCCCTTTGGGAACCCCTTATGCTGACCTATTTGTAATACAAGGAGGTGTTCCCAAACCCACTGGAGACCCTTACATAGAGAAAGCATTTGAAAAATACCAGAACAGAGAAATATCTCACAGCCACCAATCATCCAATCAATGCCTTGAAAATGTTTCATTTATTGGTGATAAAGAAATGCGGGGAAAGGAGGTTACCCAAGACACACTTCACAAAGAGGATCTATCCAGCTTGATGGGAGGTGAAATCTATCTGCAGTGGATGTTCTGATGCTAGCACAGCTCCAGAGTTTGCTCGACATTACTAACAACTCACATGCTTCCTGCAAAAAGCCTGACTCCAGCCAAAGTATTTTATATTGTTTTGGCCAGAGCAGGGTAGAGCTACAACCTTTCTCAATCCCATTGGGGACATTTCCCCTTACTTCCTGTTGGGAAATATCTCCAATGAGGACATAAAAACAAATTTTTAATGGAACGGGGAAGGGTTAGAACTTCTGACAATGTTTTTTGTGACCCCCCCCCCCATCAGCACCAACTTTCCCAGTACCAGGTGCTGGCGTAATGGGAAGGAAGGCTTGATAGCGGCTGGAATGCTGCAGGTTACCAGGTCCCCATTTAGGTGATAGAATGTCTGCACAATGGGAATTTGCCAGGGAAGGGGTGATGCTTGTTAACCATATGTACAGGTTTAATGTTTCACAATCCTACTAAAGAATGCAGTTAGGGCTTTGTCTTAGCACGGCGTTGAATATTCCAGCCACTTCTGAGCTGCACTCAATGCTCTGGTGGGGTCTAGTTAGTTTTAACTGGGTAATTAAAGCCATTTTAACAAGGCCACAACCCCATATGTTTAACCTTTAACAGACCAGGCCCGGGGGCTTGTGTATTTTACTGGCAACAAAGTGTATATTAGGGGCCCCCGATGCCATAAATCTTCGGGTCCCCGATGACATCACTGAACAATTTTTGCCTCTTTTCTCACGCTACCAGTAGGTCGGTCTGCGATGGATTAAGAGAAAGTGTTACCTGGGGAATTTATCAAAGAACCTATACAATACCTGCGGTAACAGATTTGTCTCTTGGAAGTACAGTGCGGTCATGTTTAAAGGGAACCTGTCAGCTGTTTTAAAACTTTTAAAGTGAACTCCTGGTCTGCCCATGCTGTGTACGCTTATAAAGGTGACCATACACTATACAATCGGATCTCCTTTACATCTACAGTTGAATGTATAGTATAAGGGTCTACCTGATTTAATACTAATATAATGAATTGTTTAGGTTTAGTAAGTCTAAAGCTGACCATACACTATGCCAATTTCGGCCAGTACTTCATGAACCATGCAAAATTTGGTTACCTTCCAGCCGTTAACCCTCCGTTGAAAGATTGAAGGGACCAGTTGGAAAATCTTCAAATGAACGGTGCTTGCAGCCAGTCAGCTGCAAGCACTGTTCGTGTATTCTGACAGCAGCTGGTGGCCACTGTCAGAATGCAAAGGTGTTGATGGAGGTATCTGTACTATTTTTTTGTGCAGCCCAAGGGTTGAACAAAAAAAACTAGAACAGAGTATGGCCAACTTAAAGGAGATTCTACAATCAGATTGTATAATGAATGAACAACTTGAGTGGATTCTGCTCCACAAGATACAGTAGAGTCAATGATCACCAGGTGAAAAGAAAGTTAAAAAAAAAGCCAGAAGAATCAAAAAAACTAAGGACTAGTAAGTTGTAATATAGTTCATATTTTTCCTTTGGTGTAGATTAGGGATGCACCAATAGCGGTTTTTCGGTATCGAGTATGAGTACCGATAGTTTCTTTCCGGTACTCGCCGATACTGAATACCGATACTGGAAGTCCCATTAAGGAAGCCAAATCCTCCTGGCCCATCGCACTCCTGACCGGACAAAAACCCAAATCCAACTGGGTGGGTGCGGTGGTGACAACGGATGCCTCCATGAAATGTAGATAGATGAAAGTAGTCACTCGCACTCAATGATATTAAAGATAACACACATCTCCTTAGCGATGTTTTGAGACTATGCGGTCCCGTTTTGAGACTATGCGGTCTCTGTGTGCCTGAGGACCAGACCGCAACGTCGCTAAGGAGATGTTTGTTATCTGAGTCAATAAACAGCATTGACTTTAATATCATGGAGTGCGAGTGACTACTTTCATCTATCCCCATTAAGGAAGCCAGGCAGCGTGTAATGCCACCTGGCTTCCTGATTAGCTGGGAAGCCGGGCAGAGTGTAAAGACTCGCCACCCAGCTTCCCGTTTAGCAGGGAAGCCGTCTCCATGCTCCCTCGTCACCAAGTTTTGGGGAAGCATGGAGCCGTCTTTCTGGCCAATCAGGAAGCAGGGCTCCGTGTAATGACTCGTTGCCCGGCTTCCTGATTGGTCGAGAACCTGGCCAATGAGGAAGCCGGGCAACGAGTCATTACACGGCTTCCTGATTGGCCAGAAAGACGGCTCCATGCTTCCCCAAAACTTGGTGACGAGGGAGCATGAAGCCGGCTTTCTGGCCAATCAGGAAGCCGTGTAATGACTCGTTGCCCGGCTTCCTGATTGGCCAGCTTCCCCACCAATCAGGAAGCTAGGCAGCGAATCATTACACCAGGTGACGGGGGAGAATGAAACCGGCTTTGTGATCAATCAGAAAGCTGGAGGGTGTGTAAGGACTCACTGCCCAGCTTCCTGATACCAGAAGCTCAGGTATCGGGCTAGGCATCGGAGCATTAGGGCGAGTATGAGTACTAGCCCAAATACTTGGCATCGGCACCTATACTGATACTAGTATCAGTACCAGTGCATCCCTAGTGTAGATGCAGTTTAAAGTGAACCTTCATGGGCTGAGCCCATGTTCACATTAAGTGAAAAAGAAATTTCCTCTTGAGCTAAACATAGAAACCCAATATTTCATTAAAAAATCCAGATTAATAATCTCCTAAATGATCTATCTAACATAATTCGGAAGAACAGTGAGAAGAAAATTCAGTTACTACCAGATATGAGAATGGAGGTAGAAGATACAAAAACAGTTCAGAGTCAAAGTTTGGCAAAGACTAAAGTATATTTATCATTATCAGCATCATTCATGGGATGACAGCAACAATGACTTCAAAGGGGACCTGGGGCACTCTGCAGAAGACCTGGGGAAGATGTCCTGAGCTCCGAGGTTTAGCAATGTCCCTCTTTTACTTCCAGCTTTATATTCTTTCTCTGTGTTACACAATACCTAAATGTCCATTTTTACAAAAAATCCTTCTGTAGTGAACTTGACAAATTTTCTAAAGCCTCAGGAAAAATTACATTATTATACCCAGGATATTAAAATTAGTCATTTGTTTAAATAATCCGGTATGCCCAATCCTAATCCACCCTACTATCAGCCTTTGATTCCTCAGAATATAAAAAAAAACTAAAGAAAACAGTATTAATGTCTGGAAAGTTCCACAAATCTGATATGGCCCCCGACAGGACTTTAGAAATTAAATCATTAGGGGGGTTCTGCTTTTCCAAACAAATGTTCCTCAGAGGTCCCAGTGCCGAGAGATCCATCATCAGTCAGGAGGAATATGTTGCTTCCATCGAAAGGGATATGTTTTTCCATTGTTTTTCTTTAATTTGTATCAGGTTTTAAATGCCTGCCCTTTGACCCCTTGACTCTTAATTTCACACTGTATCCAGCTCTTTGTACAGCTGAAAGTCATTTGTCATGTTTTTGCCAAGGAACTCTTGCCGAGTGATGGCTACTGTTAACCTTGGGGGTCTGGGGGCATTGCCCAGCTGAAAACACATTCAATACCCACCAACATGCACAGCAAGTCAATGGCCTTCTAGAAGAATTTAGAAGGCCATCTTGCACAAATGTTTATTTTAAGTAGCATAAAGACTTTTTTAGTAGCTTGGAGAATACACTATGGACCTTTTAAACATTGTGTTCCTTGTTTGGACCGGCAAGTTCCCAGAGCCTACTCCTCACAAATGTTCAGGAGTGCTTTGATGACTATGAGTTTTCTCAGTTCAGAGTTGGATGTTGAAAATGTGAAGACAAACAAGGATGGAAGCCGATATGCAAAATTGCCCAAGAAAGGTTGGCACCACAGAAGCCATGTCGCCTATGGCTGAAAAGTTAACTGTAGACATTCTAAGGCCCTTCATCCTCACCTAAAGAGGTTCATCAGAGTTGTATTGAATTCTACAGCTAGTTGTGTGGCCTAAAAATTCTAATGTGCCAGGGATTTCCCAAAAAGTATTGTTTTGGGCCTAGAGTTCAGCTTTAAAGGGAAACTTTCCCCATATCTTTGAAATGAAAACAAATATATCTTTAAAAATGTTTAGTGATCTACAAACAGATACTGATAGATAATTGCTGGCATTTTATACTTTGTATTCCTTATTTTTCTTTTCCTCCCAGTCTTCTCACAGTGGCCATTTTTTTTACTAAGGGCAGATTAATATATCTCCCTTAACTTTCTGGAACTCTGGCACATGTGACTAGGACATGTGACCATGCACATAATCTTAAAGGAGAAAAATGCCTTTCCCTGATTTCTGGGGAGATTACAGATGAGATTTCCCAGCAATGCTCTGCTGATGTAACTTTCCCAGGATGCATCGCTTGGCACAGATTACATCACTAATGCCCAAAAGGACCAGGAAGTGGAAAAACAATAATTGTAACTAAAATAAAACTATGTTTGTTTAAATAATGAACGAAAGATGATTTCATAACAGCATGCAGAGCTGCATGCTGAGGTGTTTTTTTTAGTCAAAGGGGGTAAAGGTCCGCTTTAAACAATACAGCTTAGTCACCAACCTGTTCCAAGCCCGTCACTGGACAATGAAGGAGAAACGGCACACTGATGAGGTCATCACTGTGCTGTCTCCTCCAGTAAACTTGAGCACACTGTAAAGCTGCCCATACACCTGATGATTATCGTACGATAATTGCGGGTGATCCCGCGATCGTGCGATAATCATAAGGTGTATGGGCATCGTGCGACCGCATATACTGTAAGGTCGCACGACTTTCGTCTTCCAAGCACGCTAGAAAACGATTTTCGGCGGGTTGGTAGCGCGATCACAAGACGAAAGCCGCACGGGCCGAGGTGTGCAAGCGCACACTGCCCGCTCACCATTGCAATCATCTGTAAGCCCTTCCCTCAGCGGGGCGTGCAAGTACGATCTGCCTGTCCAAGATAGGCAAGTCGTACGAAATTTTAATCACCTTACAACCATCGCACAACGAAATCCGTGCCATGGTTGAAAGGTGTATGGCCAGCTTTAGACTGACTAGCCCTTTGCAAACAAGATAGGCCCTGATTTGCCCCTACTGCTTCCCTTCCGTCTCCAGTGGCGTCGCTACAGGGGGTGGCCCAGACATTGATCCAAGCACTTCTGGCCCTGAGTCTAACCCATACCTTGTTATTGATTATATATATATATATAAAATCATTGCATACCACATTACTCTCATATTTGTAATCTTATTTATATATACTTTATTCGGGTTTTTTCAGTGGTATGATTTAGGGGTGAAAATTATTAGTCCCCCCCCAGTTTTGACTGTGGTATCTTATGTGCCCCCCCTATATATTGTTCCTAGAGTCGCCACTGTCCGTCTCCCAGTCTGAGTGCTGCAGAGCAGGAGATGACAGAAGGCCTTTATTAAGACAGATTCAGGTATTATTGCTAATCTGACATCAAAATACATTGAAATAATGTTTAATGTTTACAGAACTGGATAAAATCATGTTTTTGTATATCGGCCTTGAGTTAGTATTAAGCATTCCTTTTACTCCCCACTAAATGATATTTTGAAAGGACCGGAAATGCAGGTCATCTCTTACCTCCATTAATCCTATTATTGTTACAATCTATCCTCTCTTGTTGAGTCTGGTTTATACAATCAAGCAGAGCACGCGAAAGTGACGCACACACGCACATACAAATAATGACCTAGAGAAATTTTACTAATTAAGACTTAGGAAAAAAAAAAAAAGTACATGCTAATGGCTTCTTCTCTCTCGCTTTCTCTTTTGAACTGTGACATTTTAATGAGGATGTTTTAAAGAGTGGCAGATGAGTGAAAATGGTGTTCCTGAACATTCGGGTGCTTGGCCTTGTTCCAGGGCTCTAATTATGTTAGAAAATCACTTTACATGGCTTCCACCCCCTTTTTCTGATAAGCAGTTTCACGACCGGGGAGTTAGAGAGTCCGTCGAGATTCAGATGCACAAATTGCTGCATTTCTAGAAGTGCATATCTCAAAGTGGACCTATCATTAACACACTTCACATGAATCAAGAGGGCACATGGTGGCACAAGAACAAATTGCTGTACCATTTTGAGATAAAGGTTTCCTTTTTCGCCATAGAGAACTGCTGCTTCTCAGCTGCCAAGACTAAGGTCACATGGTCTCTGACAAACAGGAGCATTGTGGGTGTTTCATGTATTTGAGACTGCAGAAAGGCTACTGTTTTCATTCACACCTCGTGTGGGAGACTTAGGCCCCTTTCACATGGGCCAATGGAGGAAAAAACTGAAAATGACCGGACTCCATGTCAGTCTATGGGGAATCGGATGTTAATGGACATCTACATGATCAGGTCCGATTAAACAGATCTCTGATCCTTTTGTTTTTCTGGACCTGGCCCTGAGTCAGGGGTAATTTGGTAATTTGGGCTCCTGGCAATGCCCAGTCTGGCATTGCCATCTAGAGAAGACATTTTTTTTTGTATTTACTCCCAATGCTACACTTGTGTCAACTCATTGATGATAGACATGTGCACCAGCAAAACGTTTTGTGTTATTTTGTTTTTCGGGATTCGGGTCCGAAATTTAATTAGTTTTGGGATTCGGAAAAACTTGTTAGCGGTAGTCTGGTCGAAAGTTCGTTTCGTTTTAATTTCGTTCGTTGCAGCAAAATGCTGCCAATGCCGAGGGCACGTGGCCTGATAAGGCGCAGGGAGGGGGGTGCTCGATCACCCTCCCCCCCTTTCCTGTCCTGCCGGGGCAGTGCTCGGATCAAGGGTCTGGTAGGAATGTTTTTCCCCCCATTTTTGGGGGCTGGGGTTCCCCCTTAAAATTCCTTCCAGACCTAAAGGGCCTGGTATAGCCTTTGGGGGGAACCCCACACCCTTTTTTTTTTTTTGCTTTAACTTGGGGAAGGGTCTCTCCTAACATTCCTACCAGACCTGAAGGGTCTGGTATGAATTGGGGGGGAACCTCACGCTTTTGTTTTTTCATCTTCCGCAGACTAAAAAAAAATGTAAAAATGTTTCTTCTAATGTCATTTTGCTGTAACGAAATTTCATCCAACGAAATTTCGTCCAGACTACCGCTAACGAATGTCGGAATCGGAAATTCGGATTCGTTTGCATTCGTTATAACTGTAATTCGGATATATCCGAATGTCAGAATTTCCGAAATTTCGTCCGAATTTCGATTTGGAACGAAACGGATGTCTAATTGATGATACATAAACTAATATGAAGGGAGGATGGATGGGATTGCTTTGGTTCCTCTACCATGAAAAATGGCTGCTACCTACCGGTTGCTGACAGTTTTTACACCCAAGTTCTGCCCCATCTACCAAACTCAACTAAGGAAGCTTGATTCTCTGGTAACATTTCTTGGTATTTCAGTGCAGCACAGGCAGGCCACACAGGAAGTTTCAAGCACACTGACACTTATGGAACAGATATATACAAAAAAAGCTTTTAGTGGTAAAAGACCAAAAGTGAGCAAAGAGGTTCACTAGTAGGGTTTACACACACTTTAAGGTAGCCATAAATATTGCAATCTGATTGTACAATCTACTTGATATTTATCAACAATTACAGTATGTAGTTTGTAGGACAACATGGTAATATATAAACTGAATGGGTGGTTTAGGTAGGCTAGTTGATAGTAAATTGATTGAATGGTGATTGTATCATTTGATTGTATGGTGTGTGGTTACCTTAAAGCTGGCCATACATATTGCAGTCTGACTGACTAATATCTAGACCTACCTAAACAAATCAATTCAATTTGTATCCAATCAGGCACTACATAGTTTTTGGTAAATCTAGAGATTGTGCAATCAGATTGTAAGATAGCAGTGAGCTTACTGCCACAAGGGCTTCTGAGGACGGCTATTAAAAGCAATACTTTTCTTTTCTTAGGAACATATTACTTGTGATCAACGTTTTAATTTCTGAAGAATCCAGTGTGTTTTTGGCAAACTGGCGCATCAGCTACATGTAGTCCTATTCCTGTGCGGACAGAGAACCCTATAGGAATGCAGTGCCATCACCTAAACAACTTTCCTGTGAAGCGTCTGAGAAATGCACCATGGCAAATTCAAGACCATGCCAGGAGCCAAACCACGTCCTCTAATTTTGACCAAGTCGCTTCGGAGATGCATTGAGAACGCACATTCCAGTTGAATTGTAAAAAAAAATTCAACTTTTCAATGCTTTTTGGCACTGTTTAAACAACAGCAAGTGTGTGACAACCTTTTAGGGATGCATCCGGATCTCCACACCCGAGCTGGAATTAATGAGTAATTATGTGAACGTCAAGATAAGAAAATATAAAGCTGCACCTTGCAGCTGCCAGTGACAAGGGGCAGGGAAGGTGTCCATCACAGACCCAGCGTTCCAGAAAAAGAGTAATCAAAAGAGAGGTTTAGGCCCGCCCAATCCTGCTGGATGCCAATACTGAGGACCTTCCTGACAACATTCACCCAGGATCCACTGAACATTTCATCAGCTTTATGGGGAATTCAATGCAGCCTTCAGATAGTCGGGCTTCATGTTAGTAATGGCCAACTCCTCTCTAGCCAAAATTATACAGTATATTTAGAAAAACCTATAGTAGATTGAGTCTTCTCAAAGCCTTGTCCACCTATGAGTGCATACAATAAATGTTGCGCTCTCTCTCTCTCTCTCTCTCTCTCTCTGAGTCCCATTTCTATTGCCCAGGATGGCAACATACCAGCCAGTTGGTACCCTAAGTGGTTCTCCGGCTTTATCAGAGGGCTTCTTCACCAGTGACAGAGATAACTACTCATCATTATGAAACGCACCACATCACCAATATAATGTGCATCTGCTTATTGGCCCATTCATTGGCTGACCTCCAGGAAAGGGTTAGTACTTCTGCCAGGTTTTTACTGCCATCTTTGTCCCTTTTGTAATTACAGGAAGTGATGGGAAATCTATTCAACAGTGACACAGACAAAAACAAAAACACATTTTGAAGAAATTTTGAGTGAAGAAAGGTCAGAATTGACTATGTGTTTTATTGCTGCTTGTGCCTTCCTGTCTTGGTGACAACCACTCCCCTATTTCTTGTATGGTCATCAAGGACAGGAAGTAAGGGAAAATCTCCCCAATAGCTATCACAGAGAGAAATATACCTAATTGAAATGTTCGCTTTTCCTCGCTCTGCTTGGGTGCAGTTAGGATTTACATTTCACCTTTGACTGGAGTGCACCTTTAAAGTCAAGTGCCATGATCTGAAGATGCCGCACCTTCTACAGCAGAACTTAAAGTCACAAAGGAGTCTAATTAAAACATGGACTTTTTTTGCAGCCCGCAGGGGTTATCTGATATTTCATAACCACCCTGCATGTCAGAGATGCCAGCACAGGCTGTGAGTGACACAGGATGCTGGGACAGGGAGATATCAGGCCTCTGAGAGCCAAGCACAGGCTTCTGATGGGGAGGGGATGAATCAAAGCAATGTGCGCAAATTGCTTTGCTGCTACCGATTGACGTAGCGTTGCGAAACATCACAGTTTTGTGCTGGGGAGATAGCAGCTGAGTTACATCTCCTAAGATAACTAATGTGCCTGAAAAATCAAGATAAAGAGCATTTTTGTATGACAACAATAAGTTAGAAAAAAACAGGCTTGGCAATGCAATGCAAAGGGCAGTGAAGGTGTGCAAAGGGCAGTGAAGGTGTGCAGAGGGCAGTAGCAACCAAATTCTGTTGGATCAGTGAAATGTCCATTGTGATAGGATGCTGATACTGCTCTGTGCACTTGGCTCATTGGAGAATGTAGCTACCGTAGGTATAAATTGACCACATATGTTACAATCTGATACAGTCTCTGTACAATCCCCTATAAATCCTATGACATCTATCCTGTTTCCCCGAAAATAAGACCTACCCCGAAAATAAGACCTAGTACTATTTTTTGGAATTGCTAAAATTTAAGACCTACCCCGAAAATAAGACCTAGTTGTGACCATTCCCAGGGCCGGTGGTGGCCTAAGGGGAACCTGAAGAGCCGCTGGAAAAAATCAGCGGTTCCAACGAAGTCAGCGCTAGAGGAAGCGAGGCGGCACCAGAGGGAGCAGAGCCAAATAAGCCGATGCCTCCTCTATAGCGCCGTCTCCTGTCACAGGTGGAGTGATACCAAATGCACTCCGCCTGTGAGGAATCAATAGTAAAAGCGCGCTTCGCTCATCCTGGCCAGCGATTGGTTAACAAATTGCTTTTGGAAAGGTACGGTACCCCTGATTGGCCTGATCACCATATTTTTTTACATGAATACATGTAGACTGTTGTACATGAATAAGTGGGGATTGTTTTTGTTGGCTCATGTTGGACAATCTGGGGAGTGGAAGTGGGGGGCTAGCTTGTGTTGGACAGTGTCCTGCCTGGTTCACTGACATCACCAGTTGCCAAGACCATCCCGCTCAGCTCCTGGCAACCAGTGACATCAGTGAGCTGGGTGGGACACCGGCCAGAGCATCAAAGCTTGCTAAGACCATACCTCACGTGCTCACCTGCCACCCATCCTACGTGACCCAATGAGGTGCCACCTGAGGCAACCTCCTCAGACTGTCTCATTATAGAGCTGGCCCTGACTTTATATATAATCATTTAACCTCTAACACAAGGTTAGTGGCCATACGCGTTACACTCTGGTTGCAACAATGGTTTTACAAACACTGTGCAATCTCTATTAGATTTACCAGAACTATCAAAGTGAGGACTTGTTTAATATGCCAACTAAACCAGTTATTGAATTAGTACCTTATCAGATCTATGATAGATTCAAAGGAGGTTTTACAACCTCAGCCTTAAGCTGGCCATACACTGTGCAAATTCAGCCGGTCCTTGATGAACCGGACAAAATGTGTTCAGTAGGTGGCCCTGTTGACACCCTTCTGTCCAGCATACCTCAATCAGAAAATTAAAGGAGCTGGTGAGAAACTTTTTGGCAAACGGTAAATGCAGCCAATCAGCTGCTGTCACTGCTCGGGTATTCTGATGGCAGCACACACTCCGCTGTCATAATACAATAGCTCAGCGGGAGAGTCGTCCGTCCACACTGTTTAGCATGGATGGAGGAATATGTTATATATTTATTTTTTTGTTCAGTGTATGGCCAACTTTAAGCCTCATTTACACATATACATTTATACAACATGACCCATTTGGCAGGCAGTGCAAACTGCCAAAGGCGATCAATGCGACCATGCCGCAACCGCATGCCAACCACTCCGCAATGGAATAAAAAAATAACAAAACTGGCATTCAGAAGGCAGCAGAATTGCCTCCTGAACACCTGTAAATCAGCTGTCAAATAGCCTCTATCCAAAAAGGGATCCACCGCGGATCACTTTTACAGGGGGGCCACACGTGTAAACAAATCCTTCCTGTGATGGTCAGGACACTATCTGCAAGGAGTTTGCATGCTCCTCTGTGTTTGCGTGGGTTTCCCCCGGGTACTCCGGTTTCTTCCCACACTCCAAAGACATGCTGGAAGGTTAATTAGCTCCTGTCTAAATTAGCCCTGTATGTATGTGAGCTAGGGACCATAGCTTATAAGCTCCTTGAGGGTAGGGACTGATGTGAATGTGCACATGTAATGTGCTATGTAAATTGTCGGTGCTATATAAATACCTGTAATAAATAATAATAATTGAATGGTTACATTGTGGGATGTGTGGCCAGCTTTAGAAATACTGTGACAATGTTGCACATAAGAAGGGTATTGTCCATAAGGGCCCTTGTTAAACAGTAGAATTTCAACATACATTATTAGATCAGCATTACAGCCTGGAAACTAGCATTTTCAGACAGAGGTTAGTAAAGGCACCTTGTCTTGTTATTTCAGTATGAATTTCATCCCTTTTTATTTTGTTTTATGTGAGGAAGGGCCCATTCACACTACACTGTGCTGCAACATTTTTGCATGCATTGAGGCCCATTTTGTTAGGCAACCCATTTAAAATGAATGGGCTGAAACGCACCTCAAAGCACACAAAATGTGCAGCACACTGCACAGGACATGCTGCATTGTGATGTGTACATTGTAGAGGTGCGTTTGGGTGCCAATCACATACCATTATATGCATTACCACATGGCGTGTGGTGTGAATGGGAACATGGGGTTAGAGCTTCTATAATGTTTTCATATTTGTCTGTATCCCCATGAGGGAGACTCCCGTTACTTCATATCTATATGATGTGTCAGAGAAGGAAATGGAAATCCCTACCAACCAGACTGCAATAAGGACATATTAGTGAAAGTGTGGACATAGCATACACCCCATATTTTTACCATGACAGGTCAAGGCCCATCTCTGGGATAAAACTAACGCACCTCCGCTCCGACCCCCTCTAACTGATCACTGGTACCAAAAAAACCCCTTTCTAAATGTCAATTTTACTTTCTGAAAGCAGCAGTCGCAATATCCACCAGCAACGTCTTTCCCCCTTTGTTTACTTATGGCTGTCCAGCGGCGAGGTTCTCTCAGGATACAGAAAAGGAGTGGCATCAATGCAAGGGGACAGTATTAAGTTGCTTCCCTTAATTTACAGGGATATAGAAGTGTTAGAGCAAGATAATACACAGTTGTATTTTTGCTCAGGATTCCCATCCATTTATTACAGAAATTCTAAGACCTGTTTAACCATTATTGTGGTCCAGGGCTGTGTTCAGCCTAACAGATCCGTGAAATGTTCAGTAAACCATCCTCGCTCTACATTGTCTGTTCATCTTGATATGAAAGACGTTGGGTTATCACAGAGATACTGACAGGCCTCTATCTCTCTGCCAGAAGGCTCAGAGGTGATGCAATGATCACCAGACCCTCTAAAAGCAGCAAGCAGAAGCTACACAGCGGACCACACTGGTCATCCTTCCCAGGAACATCTTTCCTCTCTGGCTGCTTATCTTAGTCCCCTGGTATCCTGTGGCATCTCTGAGCTCTGCTGTGATCTCCATGACAGACGTCACGAATACACTAGACACAATCTAAGACATTTATATACAGTATGGGCCTGCCATTATCTGAACAGGGAACAGGTGTGGGGTCAATGTTATTTTAGTTTTTTAAAGTTTATATTTTTTAACTGATGTTTTATACTTGTGTCCGGCAGAAAAAGTAATATGGGATGTTAGTATAGTTCACATCACAATATCCCAACACACATGGAAATACGTTATTATGCATGCTATTGCTACCATACGCTATATATTAACTACTTGTACTCTGGAAAATAGCCCCGATACTGAAGGCCGATACTGGCCCTTGTGGGGTCCTGAAGCAGCCTTCCGGGGACCTGGCAGTAGCTGTCTTTGATACTGCCTAACAGGTCCCACGTATCCTCCTCCTGATTCCTCAAGGCAGCCCCACACCACGAATACAGCCTCGGAGCGGCGGTGCTCACTACAGACCTACGGAGCTCACTACGGGCTCAGCACAGAGCCTGTCAGCATGGAGAGACGCATTATGCAGCGCAGGAGAGACCCAATAGGCAGCGCTGGTGACATCTATACACAGCCCTGGAAAGACTAATTGGCAGACCTGGTGACATCTGGATGCAGCCCTGGTGACATCTGGATGCAGCCCTGGTGAGATATGGACGCAGCCTGGTGAGATATGGACGCAGCCTGGTGAGATATGGACGTAGCCTGGTAAGATCTGGATGCAGCGTGGTGAGATCTGGACGCAGCTTTAGTGAGATTTGTATGCAGCCTGGTGGGATCTGGAGTCTGGATGTCACCAGGCTGCGTCCAAATCTCACCAGGCTGCGTCCAGATTCTGAATGTAGCCTGGAGAGATCTGTATTTAGCTCTGGGGAGATCTATATTCAGCCCTGGTGACATCTGTATGCAGCCTGGTGAGAAACTGCCCTAAAATCATTAGTCTGTATTGTTTTAGAAAAAATGACACATGTCCCTTTAAGAAAAAGTATTGATAATTGGTATCGGCAAGTACTTGTACTTGGTCTTGAAAAAGTGGTATCGGGACATCCCTAGTTATGCTTATTATTGCTCCTACAAATATAGCACTTTAAATACTAAAATGTGTACATCATTTACGCTACATGAAAGGAATGTATTACTAATTACCATACCATACTTTTTTTTTCTAAAGGGATAGATTCCCTGTCTCTTTGAATATGTAAGTGGCCTCTGACAATCTTTTGCTATATATTGGTGGTCTGAGGTCTCTAACAGTCTCTTGATATAAGTCAGTGGTCTCTAACAGCCTCTTGCTATATGTTGGTGGTCTCTAACAGTTTTTTTTATAACAGGTATGTTAAATAGGGATATATCCAGAAATGCAAAAAAAAAGCACCAATTCCACCAGACTGCAGATCAATATAGACATCGGGTGCAGGCTGTAGTGTACGGCTGATTGGAGAGAAATAGGGATATATGTTTCATGACTTGGTCTTACCTGTTAAATCATGCCATGAGCTTTTGTCCCAGAGTGATACCTCCTGTTGGGAAGAGGGGTAATATATTTTGGAGTAGTGGGAGTATTATATTGGTGATCTGGGGTTATGCTATTGGTTAGCACTTCATGGCTGAAATGTCTTTTGCTATTTAACCACAGGGCATGAAATCATGCTGACCTATTGCCCCTTGGGCACCTCATTTTGATAAGCAACACCTGGCAAAGTACATATCACATCTTGCAAGTACAAAAAGAAGGGATGAAGAATCCCGCTTTGGCATGAGGCTCTGATGCTCATTTAGGGCTCATGAACATGCGTGCCTGCGGCCGTACAATGTGACTTCAGGTGTATATCCCCCAACAGAGAGCCACAAGTGGTGTTAACAGCTTACTTATAAAAGTCAATGACTGTACACGGGTATAGGCGCATGTGTACGGGCACATAACTCCGAACTCAGACAGTCTACATTCGGGTGGTGCTCCTGTATAAATGCATGCATTTACACAAGGAGACCATGTGCATGAGCCCATATGCTCTTGCAACATCACATCACCCAAAAACAGGTACTCGTTGTTTGGACCATTGCAGAATAACATCATTCCATCCCACTAACATGAATGGACGGCTTATGAAGCAGATCTTGGTTTGTGTATCTTATAGGATCTCCACCAGGTATCTGGTGTTGGTACCAGCCCAAACAGTTACCAATAATATACGAGAACTCGGCGGTGCTAGGGGGACACAGCAATACATAGGAACAAGAGAAAGGGGAAAGGAAAGTAATTCAATACAAACGAGAAAATAATTAAGAGTCAGCGAGTATCCAATGAATAGAAAATATGAACATGAACTTGCAACTTGTGACAACGCTCAGAGAACACAGAAAATGTAACCGTATCTACAGCATGTCACCGTGGCGGAGTCACACTGCAGATGTTCTGTAATCAGAGATAATGACAAAAAATATATTGTGACCTGCCTAAGGCTAGAATTTAATGAAAGCCACGGTATGACAGCGGATGTCGAGGTGACGCGCCTGCGCTAGCAATTAAACCTGAGCTAAAATAAAGGGAAACTTGGATACAATAAACATGGCCAGATATAGAAATTAATTGAAATATAAATAAACAACCAATGAGGCTACGTTACCGCACAGAGTCAAGATCTATAGCTGACCACAATGGCATCATTAGAAACTAATGATTATGGGTTGTTGTTTTTTAAAGTAAGAAAAAGAAAAATTATTTTTCTTGAAGTAAAAGTTGAAGTAAAAAGAAATAGGATTTTTCAGTAATATGCACTTCACCACATTATAAAGCTGAACTCCAGGCAAAAAGCTAACCAATACATTGTCTGATCTGCCAAAAAGATTTAATATTCTATTAGTCTATTCCAGGATTTACACAGTCCTGCCAGACAGCACAGCCAGGTTGGTGACCTGGCTTTTCTCTGCTGCAGTTAAGCAACACGGCCATGACAGGGTAAGGCACAGCCGTCCTATTTCGGATCGGCCGGAGTCCTGGACAGCAGAGGTGGATGGCACAGCAGAAAGGGATTCCCCTGATTGCCGCTGGGCTGGCGCGCACACCGGTGACGTCACGGGCGCTCCCACGTCCTAGGGAGGGCTCGCCAGAAGAGAGGTGTCCTGCGATCAGGCAGGAAGAGGGCAGCCCGGGAACAGCAATGGAGGTGGAGGGGCCACAGACCGCGCCAGGAGACAGGTCGGCGCCCGCAGCGGAACGTGTCCCACGCTGAGCCGCCTCCCCGACCGGAGCATCGCCGGGTGAGGCGGCCGGAGGGGCCTGA
>NW_017306657.1:915178-930774 GCF_000935625.1 Nanorana parkeri | reverse complement strand
TAGAGGGGCTCCTAAGGCGGCGCTGAGCCCCCAGAAACTTGTGAATGAGCAGGGGAAAAGCGCTCAGGAGGCCTGGACCGCCTAGCGCGTGGTGCCCTACGTCCTTGCTGTGGTTGAGAAGGCTGCAGCAAGCTTTGAATTTAAGTCTGCAGCCATGCTGCTTGTAATTGAGCAAATAGGCCAGAGAGATCTGACATTTTCTAAATCATTTTTGTGGATAAGGAAAGCTGCAGAAGTGAACTGACCTTGTGCTGACTCCCAACTGCCTGGATCACCCCTCCTCCTGCTCTAACCACCCTGGATGCTCCTCCTGGACCACTTGACCCAGCCAATCACGGTAAGTGACACCCGAGCACCTTCCTTAGGCTAACTTAACCCTTTCTCTACCTGACTGCCTGCCCACCCTGTCATGCCGTCCTTTCGCCTATTCTTTTGCCTTTTGCTCCAGGACTTTCTGGACACCTCCCCACCTCCATCCTTTGACTGGATAACAAAGGAGCAGCAGCAGACAGGTAAGATCATCTATTTTCTTTTTTCTCTTCTCTGCAATTGGACATCTAGCAGAGCCTGATTGCCTGATATTATTGCCCCTCAGTGGCGTCAGAAGGGGTGTGTGGGGGGTGCGGACCGCACCCGGGTGACACCAAAATGACTGACAGTCATTTTGGTGTCACCCCCTCTGAAAAGCCAGGCACTTGGTCATGGACCGAGAGCAGTTGCAGGAAAGATGAGGGGACGTCGCCTCCTCTCTCTGCCAGCGTCCATCACCAAGATGGCCGCCATCAGGTATCACCAAGATGACCATGCATGCGTGATTACTTCATTGCGCACAAACGTGATGATGTCATGTGCGTGCATGATGACGTCAGGGGGGGGTGTCACCCGGAGCGGATACTGGCCTTGGGACACCCCTGCTGCCCCTTCCTCTCCCAGAGTGCTGTTGTAAACCTGGGAGCCTTGAGTGTTCCTGCTCACTCACTCCCTGTTACATGCTCTATGATATAGAGCAGGGGTGGGCAACTCCGGTCCTCCAGCTGTGCTTTAACTACAAATCCCATCTTGCCTCTGCCTCTTGGAGTCATGCCTGTGACTGTCAGAGTCTTGCAATGCCTCATGGGACATGTAGTTACACAACAGCTGGAGGGCCGGAGTGGCCCACCCCTGGTGAATAAAATACAGTAGGCAGAATGTTGCCCTTCATAAAGACCGCAGCAGGTGTGCAGACCTGGAGATAGAAATAAGTTTTCTGTGGATCTTACAGATCTCTGCGAGATAGAAGGAACTGTCAGGTGGTTTAATTCTGCAGCGCCTACTAAACACTGAAGAGGCATTTGTGGGTGGACTGCCCCTTTAAGTAAGCAGTTGTCACTGCTCATCTATTTTGAATTGCCAAACTCATTTCTGAATGACGCTATGAAATGAGAAAGGGTTAAGCTTGCACTGTTGTTGGGATTTTTAGTGAAACATATTTTTTTTAGTCATTTCTAGCGTAAAATTCCCACAATGCATTTGTTTTCCTATTATTTTCCCTAATTTTGTACACAATTGTCATTTTTGTTATCTCTCGCAGACAATGTGTGCTCATTCTGCTTGGCAAGTCAGCCTTTCGTGGGGTTGGGGTGTTATCTGCTTTCTCTGCAGGCTCGGGGTTGGCAGGAGAGCTTACAGTGGTGCGGGAAAAAGAAAGAGGACTGCCAGTGATTGGCAGAAGCACAGAGCAGGTGGGAACAATGGGGACCAACGTAAAATACTCTCAGGGATTCAAAGAAATTTTAAGCTGTTTTGGAGAAATTTCCAATGCAGTGAATGCCATTAGTGCTTATAAGTGAAACAAAAAGCGCAAAATACACATTTGAAATACACATATGTGAGCTAATTTACCTGCTATAGGATTTGTAGTACTGTTCAGCCAGTCTTGTGATCATGTATCTCTCATACTGCATAGCAAGGCAGGAAAAAACCACCCCTCACCTATCCATGTGCACTGACTCAACTTTGCATTTCCTCTGTCATTCATTGGACTGCTGATACATTGACCAAGAAACAGGCAGGTGTCACAGGAAGCTGGTAATCTGGATATATGGTAGCCATTTTATTGGTTTATTTTAGTCAGAAGTCTGGCTAAACAGAATCCCAATTGTTTTGGCAAGTGAAGCAGCAAATATATTTCAACTGTGAATGTAATGTTTGGAGGTGCACTATATACAGGTAGTGGGGGTGCTCGATGATCCAGCTATGTATCACAGTGTTTCTGTGCACCGTCCACTCTAGTTGTTGAAATGAATTTGGCAAAAACAGTAGCGCTGCTGAAAAGCTCTGCTCAGCTAATCCCAGCCATGTCAAGCTGATAGGAGCGTGGTAGGGAGCTCAGTCTCTGCTCCAGTCCACCGAACACAGGAAAGATTGTGCGCTCCATTCAACTTCAGTCACACCAAACTGTATCCAAAAATCACACTCCATTGTAACCTCGTGTTTACAGATTTTGACAGAGATAGTGCTCTGAATTAATTGCCAACTTTTTACAAAATCGGAATTCTGAGATTGAGTCAAAATTCTGAGTTTGAAAGTCTCAATTCTGAATTTTTACTCTGAATCTCAGAATTCTGACTGTGAAACTCAGAATTATGACTATGAATTCAGAAGTCTGATTTTTAATCTCAGAATTATGACTTTCAATCTTAGAACTCTGACAAAAGTTATTCACAAAGCTGCCGAAGGCAGCCGAGTGATTACCCAAGCTGAAGTGAAGTGAGCCCAACGCTGTTCGGCTATTCGCTTCAGCCTTGTGCAGCTGATTTCAACCGTACATCAGCTAAAATTAGCCGTACATGCTCTGTTTTAATGATTGTCTGTATTGATCTTGGTCACATGACGTCAATAAAATGCTGATTTTTGGATGTGTTTTTGGGCTGCCCAGCATTGAACTTTATTTACCAGCCTAGTCTCTCCACCCCACAGCAGTTCAGGCTTTAGGGCTTGTTCACACCATCTCCAGACCAAAACGTTTTTTGTCTGATGCAAAAACACATCCGATAGATTCCAATGGTTTTTCTGAGTGTAGTTCATATCATTGCATTCAAATCCAGAACTTAAAAAAAAAGTCGAGCACATCACATTTTTCTGGTCTTAAACGCATGTAAACATATGGAAATGCCCCAGAACGCATTGAAAAGCACCTCAAAGTCAATTAAGAAAAAAATGCACATGAAAATGCACACATAAAAAAACCCGCACATGACTTAGTTTGCAGCAGCGCATCCAGATCTGGTCTGATGATGTCGTGAACAAGCCCTTTATCCCCCACCTTCCAACACCGCTTCCAGAGCAGATGCCACACTACTTCTTAAAGGGTTCTAAGAAGCTCACTTCCATGTTATGTTGACATGGTTTATCCATAAGGCCATGCATTGCATTTTCATTTTCTAACCCTGGTGCACCATATTCATCTAAATTGTGGGTAAGCGGAGGACCTGTTTTCTAAAGTGAAGTGCGTAACATAGATGTAGACTGCTAAAGGTTCCTAAGGATTCCTTTACTAGCACACTACAAGCTTAATCTGACCCACAAAGCAGAATGCAGGTCAGGATTGATCCAAATAGATCTGCTTATCACTGTTGACCAACTACTATGAAATTAGCACATGAAATAATAGACTTAAAGGAAGCATAAGTTATGAGTGTGGTTAAACTTTTATAAGTGACATTTTTTTATTGAGTCGCCCTTTTCACTTTTTGTTCACTCTGCGATGCACATTACTTTCCATTTAAGAAGGGGCCATGAATGCCGTCAGCTTAATAATAGGCAAGGACTCACTTTTTGAGACTTATCAGGCAAAAATAATGCACATTAATTTTAATGAGGTCATTGGACCATCAAGATAACTTCCAGGTGAGTAGCGCCTGTGCGATTTGGCTGGGTGGCTGTCATTAGGAGAAAGACATCAATTAACGCTCGTCAGATCAATGAGCTCGTCCCCTCTTTCATGTTTCTCAGCTTTAAGTTATTTTTAATGTCAGAACATGGCAAACGCCTTGGGATTGGCGATCGTTGGGCTTTTAATATAAATTAGCAAATTATTTCCATGTTAATAGACACCGAGCCGCCCACTCCTCGAGACCCCAGGTGCTGTAATCAGAGTTAAAATGAAACGTCGCCCCCGTGCAAAACAGGCTCATTTGCATAATTAACGGCTGCCGGCAGCTAATGAGAGAGTTATTATTGGGAAGGAAAGGCAGTAAATGAGAGACTAGTCACTGGGAGAGTTATAGGAGGGATGGGATATGTGTTTGGGAGGACATCCATCCACCTGCAATTGTGCCTGTCAACGCTACCTACTTTTAATGAGAGCGCAGCAGTGGACAGAGGGATCGCATGACAGAAAGATGGACACAACAGAATGCACAGATTTCGTTTATCAGTGTCAGCTCCCAGTTCAGTGAAAGCGCAAGTGGTACAGCTTTAAAGTCCTGCCTAGAGATCTCATAATCTTTTCAAGCTCCAAATCTCCCCCTCCCACTGCTTAGCTGTCATCATCTTCCCTCTATATAACTCTCACCAGGAAAAACTACACACCTTATCCCCCTGCCAAGTCAAAAGCTGTCAGTAATATATCTCTCTACATCCCCTACCATTATCTCACTCTACACCCTTCTCATCCTGCAGAATGAATCCTATCTGTCTGGCCTACAGGGCTTATTATTCCTCTCTCTATCCTGCGATATGGCTCTAATCATCCAGCCCTGCCGCCCTCACCATCACACTCTTTGGCTCTCATTATCCTCCTCTACAATTCTAACATCCTTCTCTATGGTTTTCATCATCCTGTTCTAGGAACCCTCATCATCAACCTACCTTACACTTCTCACCTCTACGTGACTCTCATCACCCTCTCAATATATCTCTATATGGTCCTACGCTGCCCCACAATTCTCACCATACATCTGTGGCCCTCATCATCCTGCCCTACAACTCTCACCATACCACTCTGTGGCCCTCATCATCCTGCCCTACAACCCTCACCATGCCTCTCTATGGTCTTCATCATCCTGCCCTACAACTCTCACCATAACTCTCTATGGCCCTTATCATCCTGCCCTACAACTCTCACCATACCTCTCTCTAGCCCTCATCATCCTGCCTTACAACTCTCACCATACCTTTCTATAGCCCTCCTCATCCTACCCTACAACTCTCACCATAACTCTCTATTATCCTCATCATCCTGCCCTACACCTTTCACCATCCTGAAAGGCCATCTCATAAATCTGGCCTACAACTCTCAACAACCATGTCTATGACTTTCATTATCTTGAACTACAACTATCACCATCCCAAAGTATGGTTCTCATCTTCCTGCCCTACATCTCTAATCTTCACCCCTATGGTACCCATTGTTTTGCACTATGACTCTCTCTATCTATCCTGTTCTGTGACTCTTACTATCCTGCCCTGCAACTCCACTGGATGACTTTTATCCCCCCGTGTGTAACTCTACAATTCTCATCAAGCTTTTCCACAGCACTCATCATCACCTAGCTTCACAACTATCATCCTTCCCCTCTACAACTGTCAATATCCCACTCCACAACTCATAGTCATCCACAACTCTGTAAATGGCACCTTTTCGGACTGGGCTAGTGTAATGAGCGGTGTGCCTCAAGGATCTGTGCTCGGTCCGATATTGTTCAACCTATTCATTAATGACATCGGGGAGGGAATAAATAGCCATGTTTCCGTGTTTGCAGATGATACAAAAATAGGGAGGGTAGTAGAAACGGATCGTGACAATATAACATTGCAGGAGGACCTGGATAAAATAGGGGAGTGGGCAATACTATGGCAGATGAGGTTTAATGTCGATAAATGCAAAGTAATGTACTTTGGACATAAAAATAAACAAATAGGCTATACAATCATGGGTATGCCGCTAGGGAAGTCAGAAATAGAAAAAGATTTGGGGGTCATTGTAGACCACAAACTGAATGGTAGCTTGCAGTGCCAAGCTGCGGTAAACAAAGCTAGCAGGGTCTTGTCCTGTATTAAGAAGGGGATGTATTGCAGGGACAAGTCTATAATTGTGCCTCTATATAGATCGTTGGTTCGGCCACATCTGGAGTACGCGGTCCAGTTTTGGTCGCCGGTACTGAGAAGGGATGTCCTTGAACTGGAGAGAGTCCAGCGGAGGGCAACAAAACTAATTAGGGGAATGGAGGACCAGAGCTATGAGACAAGGCTTCTGACCTTAAACATGTTTACGCTGGAATTAAGGAGATTAAGGGGGGATATGATTTTCATGTACAAGATGTTCAATGGTGACAGCAACATTGGCAACAAACTGTTTGAGATTAACTCCATTACAAAGACTAGAGGCCACCACCTAAAGTTGGTGGAGAAAAAATTCCAGCACAGTGGGCGAAGAGGGTTCTTTACAGTAAGAGCGGTTAAGGTCTGGAACTCACTGCCATTGGCAGTGATTTCAGCCAAGAGTGTAGATTTGTTCAAGAAACATTTGGACAATTTCTTGAGGGACCGTAATATCCAGGGATACCAGTATCCCTAAGAATGAGATGATGCGTGGACCTATATGGGTTGGACTTGATGGACGTATGTCTTTATTCAACCCCAAATACTATGTAACTATGTAACTATGTATATCATCTTTCTCTACTATCATCCTCCAATTACCTCTAAACAGCTATACCTCTGTACAACTTTTGCCCCTTCCCACTTTATAATTTTCATTTACAAACCACTGGCTCTACAATCTATACTTTTCTTCTGCTCAACAACTCTTAAAATCCCTCTTGCTATATAGGTCTTACCAATCACCCATGCTATAACCCTTAAGATCTTTCCACTCTACAATGCTTAGTATTCTTTCTCCCTACATCTCTTACCAACATCCCTCTCTACGTGCCTTACCATTTTCCTGTTCTACAACTCTAATGCTCCTCTTGCTCTACAAGGTTTACCACCCTCCTTGTCTACAGCAAACAGATACTAGGGCCAATGAGACAGAAGCCAAATAACCTACCAGCTCTTTAGAATGTGGGAGGATATCAGAGCACCCGCAGGAAACCAAGGAAACCCATGCAAGCACGGGGAGAACATGCAAACTCAATACAGATGTACTCTTGTTCTGGATTTGAATCAAGGACGCCAGTGCTGCAAGGCATATATGCTATCCACTAAGCCACTGTGCTGCAATTCTTATCATTTACTCATTTTTACAGCTCTCACAATTTACTCTCACCCTCATTTTAAAACGTTGGCATATCCTTCTTGATATCCCTCTCTTTGAAGGGATTTCCTCTCAGTTCCTGTTATAGTTACCAGACAGGAAGTGAAAAGAAAATCTCCCCAATGGGTTATACCCTCCCTTACTTTATCTTAAATGAAAAAAAAAAAAAAAGGTTTTGGCTTAAGTTCCACGTTAAGACAGGCATGCTAAACTCAAATGAAACATTGGACCAAATCCATTGGAATAAATCTTCAAGGGGCTGCATTATGTCTATTGAGGGCCAGATCTACATTTTTCTAGAAAACAAGATATTACTTTTGTAATTATATTTTAATAATTACAGAAATTACAACATTTTATAGCAGAAAATGGGTCATAGTACATTTCCTAACATATCAGATGCAAAATTGCATAAGGCAGTGAAGCTTTTATTTAACAGAGGAACAGCTGGGGCCTCATTCATTTTAAATCCTTCAACCGCCTGAAGGCCACAAAGAAGAAACTCAAGGACCGCATGAAGCACCAAAACTAACAGTTTGAGTTAGGCAAATGTTTAACCAAGAAGAAAAATCAAGTACATTTCCCAGCATCCTGGAAAACATCTCTGGCCAGCTGACCACAAAAAAAGTGAAGGTTGTCTTCAACTTGTCAGAGATTATAAACCTTCTGCAACTATCCAAAAATATACTAATTCTACTTTAAAGAGGAACTCCAGGCAGTAGAAAGTTTTCCATTGCAGAGGGGCTACAACCACACTGCAAGGGTTAAGTGCTCATTTTGGTCCTTGGCTGGCTGCTAGACCGGTCCCTGTGTGTCCCTCAGCGTCCTCACGTCCTATACAATGTATTGGACGGGATCACTCATGCCTTTTTAGACTGTCGAAGCAAAGGGGGAGAGAGGCTATAGGGACTGGTCTAGCAGCAAGCTGGGTCTGAGATTCGGGTGAGTATTTCTTTGTTATTTTAGGCCTTAGGCTGTGTTCACACCTAGGCGTATCGAATATGCGTGTTTGTCTCGCGTTTCGTGACGTGCGTTTTTACCGCGATTGGCTGTATCCCAATAGAAATGCAAGACAAAAACGCCGCAAAGAAGCTCATGTACCTTTTCAGGCGTAGCCCGTTTTGTAGCGCGTTCAGACGGGCTGAAATACGGAAAGGTGTGAACCATACCCATAGAAAACAATGGGATTTTCATGTTTGAGCGTTTTGTAGAGCGTTCGTAGAGCGTTGAACGCGCTACAAAACGGAAAGGTGTGAACCGGGCCTTAGACCAAAAAGAGCACTTAACCCTTACAGCGTGGGCGTAGCCCCACTGCAAGGATTACGTTTTTAGTGCCCAGTCGGCAGGCCGTGTATACACAGCGGCTGGCCGGGAGGTAGTTAAGTAGGCACATGAAGTGTCTTATCAATGTCTGTTAATGGTTTGGTTGTATACCTGTTCATGGAGGCAGCTATAGTTGCTGCACAATGGTTGTGCCTCTAGGGCAGGGGTGTCAAACTCAATTTAATCGTGTGCCGCATCAACATTATGGTTGCCCTCAAAAGGTATCTGTAAGACTATATAAATGTATCTAATCTTTATCATAATTGCCTCTGCATTCGCTTATGACTGGATTTAGTAATAACTTAATACCTAGATCTGAAAGTAGAAGTCTAGGAAATGGCCTGGTGGGCCGGATTCGGCCCCTGGGCCTTGAGTTTGACAAATGTGCTCTAGGGTGTCCACAAACAGACTACTAGAGACGTAATTTTCCAGCTTGTTAGAACATTTTAGTGGGGAACCACTGTGTCAGTTTATGCAGCCCAGCAATGAAACTAAGGTACATCATGCAGAGTGAAATGCATATAAAAAAGTGTTAATGCTAATGATTAATAATAAAAGTGATGTAAATAAATTTGTGCTCACTGAAAATCTTCAATAGTTTCCCCCTAAAAATGACAAGGCCCGACTATCAAGATCTATGCTCACTCTGGCAGCAACGCCCACGTACGGACGGCCTAAGAAACCCCAGAACCGCAGCCTTGCCATTACAGGTAGACGGGAGTGCGTTGATTTGCCAGGTCAGTGTTTTCCTACCCAAGTTTTGCCTCCCACCTCAGCGGCCGAATGCAAATCCGAAAATAAAAGGTTTCCCCCCCTTCTCGCTACTGCTCTCCACCCACCCTAAGAGGCTGCCAGTTTGCAATCATAACACCGAAGGAAAATAACCGGCAGAGAGGAATCAATGAAATCTATCTCCCTGTTTTGCACCTATCCCGCTGTGTTGGGAAAGGGGGAGCTGAGGGGGGGAACGAGAGCTTTTGAAAAGCAGACACTTTGCAGAGCGGCGAGCCCAGAAAAAAAGCCCACTGCTCCCCCTCCTGCCCTTCCGTCTTGCAAAGGTTCGTAATTGCCTCTCAATTGTTCAACTCAATTAAAGCCAAATAGTCCCTGCCAGGCGGGGGATTCAGGCTGCACAAAAAGAACTCATTCCCAGGGCCGGAGGAAGAGGGTAGGAGGGGTAAGAGGACTGGATGGCATTTTCAATTACCAGCAAATTTAGTGCAATTTGGCCTTTTTTCTGAGACTGCCCCATGCTGGGAATGAAATAGGAGCCTGAATCTGCAAACTTGTGCTTCTGCTACATTCAGGTGGAGCGGGGAAGGGGGAGGCCGGGGTATCACAGACCTAAATGGAAGTAACTCTCGCAGTGCCGGCCCAAACCGCCGAGGAAAGCGCTTATTGTCATTGTTACCAGCAAGATGATTATTCATTTATTGAATTGACATATAACACAGACCCCTGTTCTGTCAGAGCTGACAAGGAACGCTGGTATTCTGTGGAGAAATGTTAGCCTTGGCCGACATTCAGTTTCATTTTTCTGCAAGGATGGGAAGTATATTGTTATCAAATTGATTAAGGTAATTGTCATCATGATGGTAGTCATAATAGTAAGGCTTAAGTGGTTTGGTTTAGTTTAAGTGTTAAAACCCAGGACTACTTTCCAGGTTAGGAGGTTAGGTTTTAGAGTTAAGTCTTGAATAGGTTCACATAAGAAGAAACCCTCCTTCTAATACTGAACCTGTCTCCTAAGTGAGCAATAAACACAGAATTCTGCCTTCTCCTCCCCAAAATAAAAACATTTAGGCCCTGTAGGAAACCTGCAGTGAAAAAAATATGGACGTTGCTATTACCGACCTCCTTCCGAAAATGTGGTGCGGATGTTGAGTGCCCGCTCACATTTTAGGAGGGGAGGAGTGCGGAGGAGAGAACTGGCCGCCAGGAGAGTGAGGAATAAGGTAAGTATTCTTCTGCTTTACAGCACCCAGGGGGAGCCACAAAATGCTTATATTTAAAGTGACATTAAAGGATATTCCCCCACCCCAATGCTAGTGTAAGGACTTACCTTAAATGATGCCTCTTGATCTGATCAATTTCTTCTTTTCTTGTAGTTTTCAGGAGTCTCTCCAGCGCTGGTGCCGGTCTCTGATCCAGCACTGACTGCTGTGTTGTCTGTGTCTCATGGAGTCTGTGCGTGTGCACGCTGCTGGGCTGCCTCTATTGACTTTCCTTGTGTCTCTCCTCGTCTCCCGGCAGAAGATCTGAACATTTCAATATCAATATGAAGTCAATACAGAGTTTTTGTTATGATATGGTATAGTATGGGGTATGGCATTCGTTAGAGCTGTTTTTATTAGTAACTCTCAAGCAACCAGAAACTACATTTATCTGGAATCTACCAATCCCCATGGATGCCAGATAACGTGGAGTTTACTGTACTTGCAATTACATGTGAAGGCACCTCAACAAAAATGCAGCCCCTAAAGGTGGCCATACACTTGGTGATTTTTCTCATTTGTTAGCCAAACTAACCAACCAATTTTTGACAATCGATGGAAATAATTTCCTTTTGCGCATGTGCAGTGTTCTTGCTACGAATTTTGACAACGAAAATCCGACTGATTAATCGATTTTTCATTCGGTCAGAGAAACATTTTGCAACCTGGCCAATCGAAAAATTTAAATCACAATATCAAAAAGGAAAATCGCACAATGTATGCCCACCTATACTCTAAACCAGGGGTAGGCATCCTTGGCACTCCAGCTGTTGTGGAACTACACATCTAATACAGCATTGCAAGACTGACAGACACAAACATGACTACCAGAGGAAGAGGCATGGTGGAATCCAGGGGTAGGCAACCTTGGCACTCCAGCTGTTGTGGAACTACACATCCCACATGGCATTGCAAGACTCTGACAGCCACAAGCATGACTACCAGTGGAAGAGCCATGGTGGAATTTGTAGGTTCACCACAGCTGGAGTGCCGAGGTTGCCTACTCCTAATACATAAGGGTGGCATCACTGACTATTGAAGTTTGTATCACACACTTTGTTACACTTTTTAAGACACACGGCTAGTTACACCCTCAGAATGGCTTACATTAATTCAAAGAAAATTAAAAAGAGGCAGGGCATCAACATATGTGAAAAGGGAACATTTTGATGGGTTTTTAGACACCGCTATACTCCAGGTCGTGTGCTAAAAAGGCAGATATTAGTACAGTTTTACCTGTTTAGCCGGCTTTTGATCCAAAAACCCCTGTCTGACAGCATAGCCAGGTTGGTGACCTCTCCTTTCTCTACTACAGCTAAGCAATAACAGTTGGCCATCAACTCGCCCCCATCTTGATGGTAGGACAATAAAGAAGCTTTGATACTAATGAGGTCATCGCTCTTCTCTGTCTTATGGTAAGCTCCCAGTTGGCAGTAAAAATTATGCTGGCTCCCAGTATGAATCCAGCTGTGGATTACAGGAAGCTAACAGAGAGGCAGATCCGGGTACTTATAGCAACTGTACTTAAAAATGCAGCAAAGGGTTTTTTTCTGATGCCTGCACACTGACACAATTTCCCCATAACTTCTTATCTTATGGGTTCATCTTTTAAAAGAGCAGGTCATCTAAAATGTCCAAGCAGTTCAGCGATCAGATGCTATCTGGTAAATGAGGACATGATCACGTCTAAGCCCCCTGTATCTGGTCACATCAATCTTATATTTATTGTCCTCTTTAGTGACAGATTGAGGAAGAATGGAGCACATAGAGATTGGGACGGAGAGAGGTATGAGTGGGAGCCATGGGGAAGTGGTCAGCAGCGACCACAAAAAAGAGTGACAAAAAGAGTTTTATTCTACATCAGCGTCTTTAATGGTTACGCTCTTCCCTTCCAGGATGTGGCCACCAGGAAGGGGTTAATCCTGCGACACAGCACTCTTTATAAATTCAGGTGTCGGCCCTTTTTATCCACACACTGTATATAAACAGTGTAATGTCAGTGTGGGCCTGACTCAGGGAAAGCGGCAGCGCTGTAATTGGATTCAGGGGGACTTAATTAAGAATTAAAGAAAACAGAATGTAAATGGGACCCATTGATGCTGCCTGCTCTCTGCAAGTCGGCTAGGAAGTGCCATTGGCTTCATTGGTGGGCCTGGAGGAACAAGCAGCTCGCAATCTTCTGCGCTGGAGCCGCGCTCCATCTAGTGGGTGTAATGAGGAAGTGCGTGTCAAGCAATCCTCATCATACAAATCCTTGTGGACACCATACCCATAACAATATCATCCTTGGAAGAAATCAACCGAGGTTCGAGCTCAAGCAATATATATTTTCCTTTTTAAGGGAAACAATTGGTCCCCGCAAAAAATAAATAAATATCACAATGGATTGGACTAAACTTTTCCTTTCTGGTGTCAACGGATAAATTTTCACTTGAAATACCTACTCTATGATTGATCAGTCGCTTTATGTGTATTTGCATTATTTATGTGGTCCCAAAACACAAGTATGCAACCAGTGAAGTGACTTAACATCTGACATGCAAAAGTCTGTGTCGTATCAGTAAGGCAGTGATGGAAGAAGAAGGATGACAGCCCTGGAGACTGCACTGTCAAAACAAGTCAGCAATGGCAGCTCCTACATCTCCATGTTATCAGGTTCCTTGTCGCTTTTGTTACATGAACAATAGCTTATCCCCAAGCACTATTTTTAAAAGAAACATGTGCTTTGCAGTACTTTTGTAAACGAAGGGATCTATTTACAAACATTTTCCAGGGCCCTTCGCCCTGCCAGCATCTGTGAACGTTCATTTTGGGCAAATAATGCCAAAAAATAAATAATTTTAATATATTTTTCCCAGTTTGAATTCAGTGTGTTGTTATAATACATTATGGCCACTGGATGGAGCTAAGGGGCATAGAAAATACTTATTTCCTATGCAACTGGGCTCCATCTAGTGGTCATAATGTATTATTACAACACACTACATTCGAACTGGGAAAATTTTGATTAAGAACATTTGTTTTTTGCATTATTTGCCCAAAATAAATGTTCACAGATACTTGCAGGGCCAAGGGCTCTGTGAAATGTTCATAGATAGGTGCCTAAATGGTAATCATTGAGGGTTTAGATTAATCATATTAATCATGATTTATCTAGTTTGCACAGCTCTGTACAAAACAAAAGGAGAAAGTACAGTTACAACATAATTCAAGCCAAGAAGGCTAGGGTGGCCCTACTCATGAGAGCTTATAATCTAAAGGAAAGGGGAAGTGCATGATAAGTAATGTGCCAGTATAGCACAGGTATTTAATACTTCTCACAGGGATCACAGTACTTCACCTGACAATGCCTTCATCTGCTTTTCTCATTAGAGGTCCAGAGCCATCTCTGCTCAGGCATCATCCAATGTCACAATCTGACACAGATCGGCCCCCTCTGCAGTCTCTTAACTTGCGATTTGTTACAGTGTGCAGTCTTAGTTAGGGAATAAAAGGGAAAATGCATTATCCTGCCTATGATATCATTCTCAGCCTAGGCATAATAAAAGGTAGCTTTTCTTAAAATGATGCTGTTTCTGTGCATTGTGCCAAGAATGTATTCATGCAGACTTGTAAAGTTACTAAAGATCTACTTTAAACAAAGTGCACTGAACTGAAATATCAAACAATGTTATCAGTTTTCTCAGCTTGCTTCAGTAAACTACAGCACACCTCCTCCCAATGTAATGGAGAGGAGGAGTGGGGTGTTTGTATTCCAAATCAAGAGAGCAGTGTAATGCGACAACCCTGCTCCTCCGTAGATAGAGCAGCAAGTGAGTGTTGTCACCCTGTGAAAGAAAGTATATTACCGTAAGGATCATCTGGCAAAAAAGGCGGAAATGCAGGGGAAAAAACAGAGAGGATTTTGTATAACGCCAACAGTTTGTGCAGCGCTTTACAATATAAGGAAGACATTACAATCACAATACAAATCAAGACAAGATGGTAAGGGGGGCCCTGCCCCTGAGGGCTTACAATCTAGGCAAGTGGGCAAGTGGTACATGAGGAGGTAGCTGTGTGGGGATGAATTGTTTAATATATTACATTTTTGTTGATGGGTTTACATACACTTTATCTAGTCAGAGTTTAAAACTGTTTTATCTGTCAAATCAGCAAAATGTACCAGCGTCATGTCATGACAGAACCTACCTAAGCAACCCATTCAAAATATATGCAGGTAGATCTTAACACTACATAGTTGATGTTAATGTTTTTTTATATGACAACCAGGGCCATACCTACAGATGACAGGGCCCCATAGCAAAAATGTGAGCCCTCCCCCCATGACCTCTCTCTGAGCTGTGAGTAATAATGCCAAGATCCCAAAGACTGCACATCTGAAGTTGCCTCTACACTACTCAGGGGATTAGAGTTGTCGTCAGCTGCAACCACTCCAACTCTTAATGATACAGTACTGTATTATCTTCACATGTTCTATGTTTAATTTGCCTCAACAACCTAATGAGGCCCCCTTCCACCCCCAGGGCCCATAACAGCCACCTGGACCACCACTGATGACAACAAATAGGTCAGAGGACAGAAACATCTTTCTCTCCCTTCCCTTCTCCCTTCTAGGGCAGCACCCATCCCTTCTTCTCCCTTCTCCGGCAGCACAGTGGCTTAGTGGTAAGCACTTCTGCCTTGCAGTACTGGGGGTCCCTGGTTCAAATCCCAGCCAGCTCACTTTCTGCAAAGGAGTTTGCATGTTCTCCCTGTGCTTGCGTGGGTTTCCCCTGGGTACTCTGGTTTCCTCCCACACTCCAAAGACATAATTGTAGGTTAATTGGCTCCTCTCTAAGTTGGCCCTCTATGTATGCATGTGATAGGGACCTTAGATTGTAAGCTCCTTGAGGGTAGGAAGATAAAAACAATGGGAGTGGCAAGCGCACAACAGGTGTGGACAGTATGGAAAACCCTTAAATAGCTTTAAAAGCACTTTCTTAAAAAAACGTTTTTAAAAAAAACGTTTTTTATTTTATATATATAATTAAATAAATAAA
>NW_017306657.1:910970-915062 GCF_000935625.1 Nanorana parkeri | reverse complement strand
TTCTGAGATCGTGCACAGAGGTACAGAGCCTCGAAACGCGTAGCCACAACGACCACTCCACGGACCGCAAGGTCCCCCAGCCTGTAGCTTACTTTTTAACCTCTTGCATAGCGACCACTGCTCCACTGTCAGAACGGTGTACAGCGGTGCTCCTGCTCCCGATCAGCCGACGAGTGGCAGCCTGGCCAGCTGAGCTCTCATTGCACCTGACGGTGAGCGTCCCACTACACGCACAGTGTACTTCGCCTCAACTGGTCATCCGGCCACAAGATTCACCTTCCAACATCCATGGACTGAACAGAAGCCCCACAGCCCGGAGCTCACTCCCACACAGACCAGCCACAGATTCCGCCCTGCGAGCCGTGCTGACAATTAACGGCAAGATACCACCTCGTCCGTCCAAAAGTGAGTCTGCATCAATAGTTACACTATATCTTTTAACTGTTTAACTGTTAAACACCCAGTATTCCAGGGTTGTAGCGCTCCTTCTCCTTGAGGGTAGGGACTGATGTGAATGTGCAATTTTGAAAAGTGCTGCGTAAATCATCAGCGCTATATAAATACCTGTAATAAATAAATACATTATTTATGCTAGCTCAGAAGCAGTCAAAAAGGGGGCAGCTAGTGCTGGGCTTTCTCTTTGGAAACCCAGCATCCAATGCAAATACAGCGTCACATTTAAAAAAAAACATTTTTTTTAGAAATAATCAATATATAAAATATGTGTTTACGAACTCATAAGCATTCAAATATTAAATAAAACTGTCCATTTCCTTTAAAGTTCACAGAAATTGTCAAGTCAACGTAGCGCAATAGCACCTAAGATAAGGTTAATGCACAAAACGCATCAGCGCTCCACTCACCTAGAATCTGATGTAGCTTTAAACAGTTGGGTCAGACGATTGTGCGGTCTCACAATATTTCAGAAACACACTAATCCATCTAGCCAAAAATAAAATAAGTTTATGAAAGGAAAATTCTTTGTATAAGATGAATTTAGACAAATGACTTATCTTTGTTCAGTTAAAACATACGAAAAATGCCACAGCTTCTCTCCATAAGTTGGGTCTCTTTGTAATACTAATAGTCATATGTCAACAAGAGAAAATATTTAACTTTTACATTGATGAGTGAAGTGCTAATCTCCATAATGAACACAAACATCCGATTGGCATGTCAGGCTCAGGAAGGCCTGGTTCTGATTGGTTGGCAAGCACTGCGCTATTTACAGAGAGGGACTTTGCATTGTCTTAAGGGCCAGCTTTCTCCAGCTCAGTGTGGTCTTCGGGAGATGAAATATGCCAGGGCCTATTCTGGATTCCATCCAGTGGACAAATCCTGCTAATATCAGCTCACACGGGGTCAAATTCCTATTGACACTTAATTCACTGTAAAATAAACGCACGCTAATACTGTTTACAGTCCCGACATAAACACTCCGGCAAAATGCAACTTTAAAAGGGTTTTTCTGTCACAGAATCAAAGAGCCTCTTCTGCACCATGCCAGCTGGGGTGTGAGGAGCTTTAAGGAGTTATTAGAAGAAAAAAAGAGCAACGTGAAATATGGCCTTGTGAGTTTTTTTTAGCGGGATGCATTTTTCACTTGGACTCTGAATAACCTTCATAACTTTCTGGCATGAGTTTCCTTCATTCTTCAGTCTAAAAATGGGGCACTGAGTGATTTGGGCAGACACCGCCAGCCCCCTACCTGACTGATCACTGGGGGCGAAATCTATTAACATGAGTACGTTTAACAAATAGTTTGCTGATTTTTCTGAAATTAGGGCCATGTTGCCGCTGAAGGCAAAGCCTTGGGTGGCAGGAATGCTGGGGTAGCACACATCGGCCTCTACATAGGGAAGTCTTGTTAGTGTGATACTAAAGGCCACTGTTGACAGGCTTTTGTTTGCTTAAGAATTACTTCTCTCCCCACACAAGGGATGGCAAAACACCTGAAACAGGTCAAATGCAAGTCAACTGCGCCTACAATGAATTCTGAATAATATCAGAAGCCTCTCAAACTGATGTCAAAGGCATTTGCCCATCAAAGCCCATCAATACTGGTCCTATGGCTTACCATTTGACTAAGTTAAGTGGAAAAGTACAAGAGTTTTCACCTAGACAGCCAGGATGTATAAATCTTACCCTGCTCCTAAGATGAGGGCAGCCCATCCAATCTCTGTTGGCAACATGCCACTACACCTTCTTCTCTCCTCCTGTGCAACCTAAACTGGAAGGCATGTTCAATGAATGAAGAAAGCAGGCATGTGCCGCTGTATCAGCAGAAAAATTGCACTTTCGGCATTATGCCAAAAGTGCCATTTTCGGCCAATATGTTTTGGCGGCCGATATATGGTGCATCCCTAATATTTACAGCAATACAGAATGGCACAGGCTATAGAGGACTACAACTCCCAGCAATACTTTATATAACAATAGCATTTCTGTGTAAAGTACTGCTGAGATTTGTAGTCCTCAGCAGGCGATTGCTTGTAAGTCATACAGCAATCGCCTGCTGTTAAGAGCGGTACCAAGAGCACGGCTGCCGAAGCAGCCGTGTTCTTGTTTTAACCACTCCTGCGGGCCGCGGTCTATAGATGTACTGCGGCCCGGAATTGGTTAAAGTGACATTAAAGTCATTTTTTTTTCTCCCTCCACCCAATGTTAATGTCAGCACTCACCTTAACTGGTGTCTCTTAATCCGATCTTCTTTCCTGATGTTTTCATCTGTCCCTCCAGCGGTGCGGCGGCTCTCCGATCCAGCGCTGACTCATCTGTCCTTGCTGGTACTTCCTGTCTCACGGTGTCTACGTGCGGGTGAATGCGTCCATATACTTACCTTGCGTCTCTCCTCGTCTCCCGGCCGAAAATCCGAACTGCGCATGCACCTGCCCCCAAGATGCTTTGCGGCCACCCGAGCAGTTTTGGATTTTCGGACAGGAGCGCGCGGCGAAGACGGGGGTAAGTTTAAACCGCTGTTAAAGCGTTTTGTTTTTTAAAAAAATTACTTTTTGCATATATCTACTGCTTGCTAGCCTTATATTAGTGTAGCGATGAAGCTGGTTGCGCATTTTGCATCGCTCCCGCTAAGCTAATAGCGTATCTTTTCAAAAGCTGCACAGTAAATAGTAAATAGTAACCGACGCGCTCTGTATGCATATTCTGGCAGCGTGAGAGGATGAACACTGCACTTGTCGGTGGATCAGGGGAGTATTAAAGGAGAACTATGAGATGAGTGATTTCTAGACATGTGCGATTCGTTTCGTTCCGAATCGAAATTCGGATGAATTTTTGGAAATTCGGACATTCGGATGTATCCAAATTCCGAATTACAGACATAACGATTGCAAACGAATCCGAATTTCCATTTCCGAAATTCGGTAGCGGTAGTTCGAACGTTCGTTTCGTTTTCTGTTCTTATTCGTTTCGTTCGTTGGAGCAAAGTGACATTAGAGAAGGAGAAAAATATTTTTTTCCCCCTCAAATGTCACTTTGCTGCAAACGAACGAACGAAACGAATACGAAACGAATAAGACCAGAAAACAAAACGAACTTTCGAACTACCGCTACCGAATTTTCATCCGAATCCGAATTCCGAATCCGAATTGACTTTCACACCCGAAACCCGAAAAACGAAATAACACAAATCCGAATTTAAAACGAAACGAAACCTAACGAATTTTTTGGCAGTGCACATGTCTAGTGATTTCCACTCACCTCATAGTTCTAGCCAACCTGTGACAATGAGACTGTCACAGGTCGGCTCAGTAGATCGGGAGGTGAGCGAACACATACCAGGTTCGCTCACCTCTCGATCCTGTCACGGCTCTCTGCCGTGACAGGGGGAGGGGCTGGATTCCCCTCTCCCCGCTCCGATCTGCCAGCGCTGACTGGCGGAACGGACAGGGGGAGGGGGGCGGGTACAGCTGGCTCTGCCTCTAGATAGGCAGAGCTAGCTGTCACTCACGCAGCTGGGCGGATCCCGTCATCTACGTCGGGATCCGCTCCGGCTGCGGCGTCTCAGTATACCGCGAGCTGTAGCTCGCGGTATACTGAGCTTAGGGTAACGGGAGGACGCTAGTTTGTGTCCTC
>NW_017306657.1:905939-910270 GCF_000935625.1 Nanorana parkeri | reverse complement strand
TCGGCAGAAAGATTGCACTTTCGGCATTATGCCAAAAGTGCCATTTTCGGCCAATATGTTTTGGCGGCCGATATATGGTGCATCCCTAATATTTACAGCAATACAGAATGGCACAGGCTATAGAGGACTACAACTCCCAGCAATACTTTATATAACAATAGCATTTCTGTGTAAAGTACTGCTGAGATTTGTAGTCCTCAGCAGGCGATTGCTTGTAAGTCATACAGCAATCGCCTGCTGTTAAGAGCGGTACCAAGAGCACGGCTGCCGAAGCAGCCGTGTTCTTGTTTTAACCACTCCTGCGGGCCGCGGTCTATAGATGTACTGCGGCCCGGAATTGGTTAAAGTGACATTAAAGTCATTTTTTTTTCTCCCTCCACCCAATGTTAATGTCAGCACTCACCTTAACTGGTGTCTCTTAATCCGATCTTCTTTCCTGATGTTTTCATCTGTCCCTCCAGCGGTGCGGCGGCTCTCCGATCCAGCGCTGACTCATCTGTCCTTGCTGGTACTTCCTGTCTCACGGTGTCTACGTGCGGGTGAATGCGTCCATATACTTACCTTGCGTCTCTCCTCGTCTCCCGGCCGAAAATCCGAACTGCGCATGCACCTGCCCCCAAGATGCTTTGCGGCCACCCGAGCAGTTTTGGATTTTCGGACAGGAGCGCGCGGCGAAGACGGGGGTAAGTTTAAACCGCTGTTAAAGCGTTTTGTTTTTTAAAAAAATTACTTTTTGCATATATCTACTGCTTGCTAGCCTTATATTAGTGTAGCGATGAAGCTGGTTGCGCATTTTGCATCGCTCCCGCTAAGCTAATAGCGAATCTTTTCAAAAGCTGCACAGTAAATAGTAAATAGTAACCGACGCGCTCTGTATGCATATTCTGGCAGCGTGAGAGGATGAACACTGCACTTGTCGGTGGATCAGGGGAGTATTAAAGGAGAACTATGAGATGAGTGATTTCTAGACATGTGCGATTCGTTTCGTTCCGAATCGAAATTCGGATGAATTTTTGGAAATTCGGACATTCGGATGTATCCAAATTCCGAATTACAGACATAACGATTGCAAACGAATCCGAATTTCCATTTCCGAAATTCGGTAGCGGTAGTTCGAACGTTCGTTTCGTTTTCTGTTCTTATTCGTTTCGTTCGTTGGAGCAAAGTGACATTAGAGAAGGAGAAAAATATTTTTTTCCCCCTCAAATGTCACTTTGCTGCAAACGAACGAACGAAACGAATACGAAACGAATAAGACCAGAAAACAAAACGAACTTTCGAACTACCGCTACCGAATTTTCATCCGAATCCGAATTCCGAATCCGAATTGACTTTCACACCCGAAACCCGAAAAACGAAATAACACAAATCCGAATTTAAAACGAAACGAAACCTAACGAATTTTTTGGCAGTGCACATGTCTAGTGATTTCCACTCACCTCATAGTTCTAGCCAACCTGTGACAATGAGACTGTCACAGGTCGGCTCAGTAGATCGGGATCAGTATACCGCGAGCTGTAGCTCGTGGTATACTGAGCTTAGGGTAACGGGAGGACGCTAGTTTGTGTCCTCCCGTTACCCTAAGGAGAACTATGGGGAAAAACACTGACCCCATAGTTCTCCTTTAAAAATTTTTTTTAATGTTTTATTATATGTAAAAAATGTCACCTTACCTTAGCCTGGTGGTCCGTGGGGGCTTCCTGGTTGGGGGTCGCCCGAACAGTTTCGTTTTCTCGGGCGGGAGCGTGCAAAGAAAAAAATGTTTTTTTGTTTTTTTTTAAACTGTTTGCCTATATCTACTGCCTGATAGCACAGGAGGGTTTAGAACCCCTTTAATATTGGAGCCCTGGCAGGCAGCTTGGACTTTTAACCCCACCCATAAGACCCAAGGATAGCCACAAGGGGAGAAAGCATGCTTAGCGATGGGGTGTGAGGGGCTGTGGAAAGATAGATGGGAAGGGAACCATCAGAGAGCAGCAGGGGAGAGACAACCCAAGGTGAACGTTAAGCTGTCGGAGAGCCAAGGACAGTAGTGCAGGCTGCAGAGTGAAGACAGAAATCTACTAGGCACCAAGGAGATCGGCTGAACCGATTAGACATATCCTAATCTGTTTTAAATCCCCATAAAAGGCCATATTTTGGCACAGTTTGGTTGTCTGGTGTATTATTTATTGAATATGGTTGGGTATAGCATTGGGGCGGGTAGTTTCTGGGGTTTTACCATCCCATGTAGAGATCTGGAACAAAGTTAGGTTTAGGGAACTGAGTTTGGTATTATGGTTTGTGATTAGGGTGAGGGTCTAGGTTAAGTGTTCAGGACTCGGGGTGGTTTTCAAATGACAGTTAGCCAAGGCTCCTTTGGACACCTACAATTTATATGTCTTTGGGTTCCAACGATAGATTTAGGGCAGTTGTTATATTGTAAGGTAATATGGCTACACTGAAACGTTATATCTGCTGCAATCATCAGCGTCAAATACATATTGGAAACTACGTTGCACTTTTACAAAATACATTGGTATGGAAATGCTTGTTCCAAAATACTTTGCACCAGAAGCAACCATGTAGATTTTTAGTACCCTATTGCGCAACATAAAAATTTTCAACTACCACCATTTTATTCTATAGGGTCTTGGCATTCAGAAAATATATAATGTTGGGGGGTTTTACGTCATTTTCAGGCCTAAAATGTGGAATATAACATGGGTGCAAAAATGGAAAAAAGGGCCTCAGTCATGAAGGGGTTAAACTGTTACCAAACTCAATCAAAATCCCGTGAGCCAAGTCTTCTCCCTTTGATTTTGCTGGGATGTACTTGTCCTTTGCACCAGGAATGTACTGTAGACATCCTATGGACTGGATGAAGCATGTACATTAGCCTTCTAAAAACCTTCTTGTGACAGTTGACTCTTCTAATGACCTTTTTAATGCCTCCCAAATGACTCGTTAGTGATGAGCAAATTTTGCAAAAAATCACTCTGCTGAAGATTTATCATGATTAATTTACTCTTTTAGATGTCAGATGGTAAAGGGATGTTTCAGAGCCCTAACAAGATCCTTCTGGACATCCTATGGACTGGCCAAAGCATGCATACTGGGCTTCTGAAAAAAAACTTGCAACAGATTACTCTCCATACTCCACCCAAGGTGGCTTGTTCTTGAATTTGTTGCTAATATGAAAACTTGCTATTTATCATTGCATTTCCTAAAGCTCTATGCACTGTGAGGATGGCTCAGTGCTCCAAACTGACAACAGCTGGCTCATCACTGAGGACATTTGCATTAAGTGGATTAGGGTATTCAGGAATCTGTTTATGGTGATTCTACAGGGGGGCAAAGATCATGCACATCGCACAGCAGCTGTGTGCTGGACTTTTTTGGAAAGACCTTTCACTCTTCTCACCAATTTGTGTGATGTTGGTCTAGAAAAATCCTAAAGAGAAAAAAAATACTATTTGAAGTTGGTAAAAAAAAACCTCAACCTGCCTGTAAAATCTCTTCCTTTTATTGCCCAGCCAGTCCTTTTTGTCCTGTTTCTGTCATTCATACAACATACCTGATAACCTTGAAGTCAAAGACTTCCATTTTCTAACCTTTTAGAAATGATCCTTTCGGAGTCTCAGCTCTGGAACCTGATGCGTGTCTGAATTCTGCCTGACTGTTCCATGGTGTCTAAAGGCTGGTTTACATGGCAACAAACAGACAAAGGTATGCGAGATGAGGCGTATTGACGTTGACATGGGTTTTTCAATGCGTTGCACTACACTTTACAGCATATTGACATTCATTTTAAAATAAGTTACTTTTTTCATACAGGCCACATCAAGGGTCAAAATACTACCACCTTTTATTTATTGTATTGATTGTATTGAGCATGTTGCTTTGATGCACGTTGATTACTCACTTGTAATCCCCAATGCAACAGTAAGGCTGGGCACACACCTTACAACCATCGCAAGACTTTTGTCTTGCGATGGTTGTAAGGTACTTTAAAAAACGTACGATCTGCCTATCTTGCATAGGCAGATCGTACTTGTGATGATCGCAATCCACGCCCCCTGAGGGGCGGGCTTCCGATGACCGCAATGCCGAACGGGCAGTGTGCGCTTGCGCACACAGGGCCGTCCGGCTTTTATCTTACGAACATGCTACACACCCGCCGAACATCGTACGATGCTCGGCGGGTTTTCAAACATGTTCGTAAGTTTAAAGTCGTGCGACCTTACAGTAGTAGAGGTCGCACGGCTTCCACACACCTTACGATAATCGTACGATCGCGGGATTTCCCACGATTATCATACGATTATCGTAAGGTGTGTGGGGACCTTAAG
>NW_017306657.1:887526-905392 GCF_000935625.1 Nanorana parkeri | reverse complement strand
GTAAGGCTGGGCACACACCTTACAACCATCGCAAGACTTTTGTCTTGCGATGGTTGTAAGGTACTTTAAAAAACGTACGATCTGCCTATCTTGCATAGGCAGATCGTACTTGTGATGATCGCAATCCACGCCCCCTGAGGGGCGGGCTTCCGATGACCGCAATGCCGAACGGGCAGTGTGCGCTTGCGCACACAGGGCCGTCCGGCTTTTATCTTACGAACATGCTACACACCCGCCGAACATCGTACGATGCTCGGCGGGTTTTCAAACATGTTCGTAAGTTTAAAGTCGTGCGACCTTACAGTAGTAGAGGTCGCACGGCTTCCACACACCTTACGATAATCGTACGATCGCGGGATTTCCCACGATTATCATACGATTATCGTAAGGTGTGTGGGGACCTTAAGACTGGGAAAGGGAGGGGCAACATTTGGGGCCAATCAAGTGTCATGTACAAAAATGTGCTGACAAGGAACATACTGACAGCAGGAGAGAGCAGAGAGGTAACCTCATTGATTTTGTTGCTGCTCTTTCACTGTCCAACCACAGAGTATTGGACAATGTTGTTTAACTAAAGCATAGAAAAATGTCAGATCACCAGGCTGACTGTCCTGTCTGCTAGGGCTGTGTAAATCACAGTACTGGGTGCACAGCAGGGGCTGACTGGCATGCCGCAGCTGCAGTAGCTCTCTCCCTCTGCCGTCTGTTTGTCACCTGCACGCGGCGGCGGCTGCTCGGTCCTCAATGGGGTCCTCAGAAGGACCCAACGGGCTGCCCTCTACAGCGCCTGATTACAGGGCCGTGTCTGCCTGATCCAGCAGGCCGGATTGCATACCGAGGCGATCCGCGCTGGCTGTAGCAGGTAGACGCGGCATGTTAGAGGGCCCCCTGCTGGAGCCTCCCGAGCACCTCCTTGAGGAGCAGCGGCCGCACCATTCACAGAGTCGCGTCAGATGCGGCTGGCGGCCGGGTACAGGTGGCAGCAGCCGGGGGTCAAGGGGCCATTCACGGTAGCATCAGAGAGGCCCGGGGGGCAATTGCCACCCTGCCCCCTGGCCCAGTCCGCCCCTGGTGCACAGAACACATTTTTAGCAACTTGTAAATTTGTATACTTGTAATCTGTGTATTAAGATGTTTACTTGGAATTAAGCTTTAATGTCAATTCTCTGTAATCCACTGTAGCTAGAATACATAGAAAACCTCACAGGGCCAAGGGCAGTGTACTTCCTGAAGCCTGTGTCCATTGTAGCTTTCCCCCTCTCTCTGCACCAGTCCAAATAAACTTGATTAGTGAATGGGAAGAATTTCTTAGTTCTGACTTATGCAATCAATCATTGAGTCTATGTATTGTATCTTTTACATTTCATACCTTTTCCATTATTTCCATATAATCATTCTTTTACAAATAATCAATGATAGGGTGCACCCATGTCACTGGTTTGGAAGAGAGAATAAAGCAGAGGCTGTTTTCTTTTAGATTATCTGTCACTGTAATTAAAAGACTAGACAGAGATGGAAAGGGATGGATGAGGGGAGTAGTCACACTGGGGGGAATTTATCAAAACTGGGGCAGACAAAATCTGGAGCAACTGTGCATGGCAACCAATAAGCTTCTCTCTTCAGTTTGTTCAGTTAAGCTTTGAAAATGAAAGAGAGAATCTGATTGGTTGCCATACACAGCTGCTCCAGATTTAGTCTGCTCCAGTTTTGATAAATTTCCCCCATGGTGTTTGTAATCTGAGCTTCTGTAACAAACAGGCTTTTCTCAGCAGAGCAGTTACAATTAGCTCTATAAATATGTAAAAAATAGCCTTTTGCTCCTCTTGATGAAAAAATAAAATATAAACTATTTATAGGAACATTTTATTCTTATTATTATTAATTTACAGGATTTATATAGCGCCAACAGTTTGCACAGTGCTTTACAAAATGGGGAGACAGTAAAGTTACAATACAATTTCAGTACAATAGGATTAGAAGGACTCTGCTCATGAGAGTTTACAATCTAGTAGGAGGGGCAAGTGATACAAAAGGTAATAATTGTTTAGATTAAGTTAGTGGAAGAAGTAAAAGGCAGTTATGTTGAGATGAGGTAGGCTTCGCTGAAGAGATGAGTTTTCAAGGATCGCCTAAAGATGGACACAGTAGGAGATCAGCAGACATATTGGGGTAGGAAGTTCCAGAGAATGGGTGACACTCTGAAGAAGTCCTGGAGGCAAGCATAGGAGGAGGTGACGAGAGCTAGAGAACAAAAGGTCTTAAGAGGAGCCGAGAGGACGGTTAGGGTGATACTTGAGTTGAGGTTGGAGATGTAGTCGGGCGCAGAGTTGTGGATGGCTTTGTATGTTGTTGTTTGTATTTTGAATTTTATTAGTTGGGCAATTGGGAGCCAGTGGAGGGATTGGCAGAGAGGGTGGCAGACACTGAATGAACGGTTGGTAAGGTGGATGAGTCTGACAGCAGCGTTTATGATAGACTGAAGGGTGCAGGGGGGTAGCCTGTTTAGTGGTAGGCAAACAAGGAGGGAGATACAAGGGAGTAAATTAGGAGCTTTGTGGTTTTGTTTGTTAAAAAGGGGCGAATTTCAGAAATGTTACGGTGGTTGAGTCGCAAGATTTAGTTAGCGACTGGATTTGGGGCTGAAAGGAGAGCTCAGAATCAAGGATTACACCGAGCACCCTAGCTTGACGGGATCGATTGATTGTAGTGCTGTTGATTGTGATGGAGAAGTCTGGGGAGGGAACACGGGGAGGAGGAAATATTATAAGCTCGGTTTTGGACAGATTGGGTTTGAGGTAGTTCTGTGACATCCATGCTGAGATATCAGTGAGTAGATTAGTGATACGGGAAGAGACAGAGGGCGTGAGCTGAGGCGTGGAGAGATAGATTTGCGTTTCATCAGCATAAAGATGGTATTGGAAGCCATGGGAGGCTATCTACTGACCCAGGGAAGAGGTGTACATGATGAATAGAAGGGGCCCAAGGGCAGATCCTTGGGGGACCTCCACAGACGGAGGAAGAGGAGGAGGTAAAATTGTAAGTGACACTAAAGTTGCGCTGAAATAGGTAGGAGGTGAACTATGAGAGAGCAGAGTCTTGGAGGCAAAGGGATTGAAGTGGAGAAGCGGGTGGTCAACTGTGTCAAAGGCAGCAGAAAGGTCTACAAGTATGAGTATAGAGTAGTGGACAGTGGTTTTAGCAATTAGGAGCAATTTTATAATTTAAAAAAAAAAGGATTTCGCACTGTGGGGTGACCCTTAATTAATAATACAAGCTGCTGTGCTATGTGTGTAAAAACACTAAAAACCTATAATAAGGTGCACTCCACTAAAAGGTGAATATAAGACCAAATGACTTGGTATGTAATCAAAGTGAACCAATACATGAATAAGCGTCTTCAATATAAATCACAATATAACAATGTCCATTTGCTGAAAATAAAATCATAGAAATCCTCCTTCCTTGATCTCCACCACCAATTTAGACAGGTGTAAATATGTCCATCTTGAATAAATAATGTTAGAATTACCTGCATAAAAAAAAAGAAAGAAAGAAAATCAAAAAAGATTGGTTTTAGTTCTGAATATATTAAAGAAAAACCATGAGGAAAGGCAGAAAATATTCTCTTTAAGAGGTCACTTTGTACCACTTTGGCTGCTTAGAGGAGAATTCAGCCACTCCATGCATTTGACCTTTTGGCCCAGCAATTCATCTGAAGTGAGTGTTATCTGTACAGAGTGGCGAAGCTGAAGTCATCCCCATGGCCTTTAACCTTTGAGGAATCCATCAATCACAATAACTAGTAGCCTAATCTAAATCTCTCAAATCAGATGCTATTTGATTTGAAAATCAAGTACTTGGGATACAATGACAATCTGGGTTTGCAAACAGTGGCATTGTGGAATATATCCCTGAATATTAAACTTGCCCAGAACATGCCCTAACCATGTGCTGGGAAATTTTAAATCTAAACTACCAATGTAACATGTCCTAAGGCAAACCTTCATCTGCATTTATTAAAAGACATACGTAGACTGGCATTACATAACCCTCCTTCTGAAAATGCTAGTTCCCTGGCTCTCATTATGAGACAAAGGCTCAGTACTTTCTGAGATGAGCAAATTTTGTAAAATTTTGCAAACCAACCACAAAATCCAGCCTGAAATCCATTTTACAGGGACAAAAAGTGAGACGATGAAAGGGTCCTTTGGAGCCCTTTCTAGTTCACTATTATTTCGATCCATGACGGGATAATCCTGTCATGAATCCTAAAGGGGTTAAAACAGACTCCTTGCTCTGTTCAGATTTGTAGAGCCAGTCGGCAGTCTTTACAGTAGATGCGAATGCGGCGGTTCAGAACACCCCCGCCGTGTTTCCTGGGCTCCGCTGCCCCTCCTGTGGGCCCAGCACTGGAGTCTCTGGTGTTGGTGGGAAGCTCGGGGAGGAGAGCGGTGAATATCCATTCACCGCTCTCCTCCCCGTTCTATGGGACCGTGAGCGTTGCGTATTGCATCACTTCCGGTCACTGAGCTGTCATTGCTGGGCTTCTGAAACCCAGCTATAAGCTATTGAAGTGTGATCTGCACTTCAATAGCTTATTTAGAGTGTAAAGGTGATACTGGGGGTCTATTGGACCCCCAGTATTACCTTAGGGCCTGATTTACACCTCAGCGTCAGCATTTCTGCACTTTTTATGTAAAGTTTAAAAAAAAACAGTTTTAAAAAGAATTTTAAATAAATTAAATGTAAAAATAATAAAAACATTTGTTTCAAAGTCTCCCACAAACACGAGCGTCGATACATAAAAGCGCGTCGGGTGCACCTGCGTATGAAAACGATGATTGTACTACACATGTTGTGTATCGCAGAGCACACCAGAGCGAGAGCAATAATTCTAGGGCCAATATTTATGCATGTCTCTAAACTGATGACCTGTAGGGGCTTTTAATGTGTCGTGTATGGACTTTTTGGGTTACTGAATTCTGTTGCGGACGCACACAATTTTTAACCTGGGCATGTTGAGTATCTATTTACTCATTGTAACCTCATCTTTTATATTTTACAAAAACAAATGTTTTTATATGGTGTTTAGGAGCACTAAATTTAACAAGTGCACTTTTCACGAAATGTTTGGGTTTGATAATAAGTTGCGTTAATGTTGTGCAAAATAAAAATTTGCAACTTCCCCCATTTTATTTTATAGGGTCTTGGCTTTCAGAAAATATAGAATGTTTGTGGGTTTTAAATAATTATCAGGCCTAAAATGTAGATTATAACATTTAAAAAAAATGGGAAAAAAGCCTTTGTCCTTATGGGGTTAAAGAAGAACCCGAGGCATAAATATTCCTAACCCATGCAGTGGGGCTACTCCTGCACTGCATGGGTTAAGTGCTCGTTTTCGTTTAGGAACAAAAATAACCAAGATATACTCACCTGACCCTAGATGAAAACAAGCACTTAACCCTTGCAGTGCAGGGGTAGCCCCACTACAAGGGTTAAGAATATTTATGCCCAGAGTTCTTCCCCAAAGATGGCTCACATCACAAAATTCCAGCCAGTGGGTAGATGTACAAACAGAACCCAGCTCGAAAGAAGTCAAGTTGAAAATCGAATGAGCCGAGAGGAAAATTATCAGCCAAACAGTGACTGCGTCCAATCAGACGCAGACAATGATAGGCAGCGCCATTGTAGTCAGGCAACGACCCGTCTGATGGTGGAAACTAACCCTTCCCTAGTCTATACGAAATTTTAAAAAATATGTTTTGGCTATAGATAGACTGCTCCAGTACTTTGTGTTTTGTACTACATTTCTAGAACTAGATGATTGCATGTACACAAACTTAAGTTACAGAAATCTGCTTATGCTCTGCAAGTTTCCCACCAGGGAATCTCCATCTACTGCATTCAACAGCTGGTCCCTTGTGCAATTAATGTCAGACATCTGGCAGTCCGAGCTGCAATTAAAAGTCTCGGTGGGAGGGAGGAAGATGGGACTTTATTCTGCCTCAGACTGATAGAAGCAATCACAATTACCTGCAGACCACATTGCACTGACTGAATGCCCATGAAAGCAGCAAAGGATTGAACAGGGTGGAGTTCTGACTTTTTAGTTAGTGGACCCCCAAGTGTTCCCTCTTTCCTGGCAATACCTGCTGATAGTTGTCATGCTATTTACTGTATGCTGGTATGCTAATTTGTTATATTGTTTTAGTGGAATTCTTACTTGTTGGTAATTGCAAGGCCAATTTAAACTTGCAAAGTGCATGTCATTATTTGTGTGGGGACCTAAATTGATAAATCCATCAAAGTATTCTGATATTAAGTATGCATAACGAGAGAAAGCTACAGGTTATGAGGAACTACAGATCTCAGCATGAATACCAAGGCTTGTCGACTCACATAGGTTTATCTCCCTTTCTCTACAGAGCCATGTGGTGTGCAGGAAGAGGGGAAAGTATTTCATTCTTTGATGTTCCAGTGATTTCATGTGGATGTGCCCATATTGCTGAGATCTGACATCTGGTAAAGGGGAGAGTTGTAAGATATTCTTAAACACTAGCTCACCAATATATAGAATAAATACAGTACTTTTCCTGACTTTTTGAACCTGATGCCATTAGTTTGAAGGTAGTTCACCCAGGGCCAGAAACAGCTAGGTGGGCACTTGAACCAATGGGCCCAGAGGAGATGCCCCCTTTTAGCCATATGGTTAAAGCAGCCCTGTCAGAGATATATACCGTACATATAAAAGAGTTCAGCTTGATATAAACAATGTTATCATTGGATGTCGTATAAAATCTGTACAAAAGTGTACAGCCATATTTGCTCATTATATACACAGTCACTGCTTCCTGCTTTGATGTACTGCAAAATGGATGTGCTTTGCATCACCTATCTACAATCCAAGTCTATGTTCCTAAAGGACCATATAGGACCCAGTGAAGCACTGTGGTAGCTCCAGCTACTACAGTGCTTTACAGGATGCCTGTGGGCTGACCAGGTATGTCGTATGCATACTTACATTGGGCCAAGTAGGAACCAATGTAAGTATGCATAATACTTTATACCTAGAATTCAGCTTTAAAGAGCACAACAAAAGTACTGATGTCATACCCTCTTCCTCTGGCCCTGCTTTGTGTTCAAATGAGAGATCAGAGATAAGAGGGCTGGCAGGTTGCTACTAAGAGAAAGTAAAACTAAAAAACTTCAGCTGCACATTTGAGGATGGATTGCTCCATTGTGACTGCATCTACAGAGGTCAGAGAGGGGTTGTTTGAGAGTGTATTTGCTGCTTGTTAAGACTTTATAAATATATGTCCACAGCCTTGCAAAGTTTGCCTGAATAACTCAAAATATGTGCTGGCCCAAAATAATCTATTCCTTTACATTAGTTGGGACTCAGAGGGAGGCATGCTGCTAACATCTGTGAAATAGTAAGAAGAAGGAGTTGTGGTGGAACACAACTTTAAGATTCTTTGACATGTATGACTTGCAAAAGGCTACAACCGAATTCACATCAGTAAGAAGTCAAGAATCTAAAGAGGTATAGAGCATACTATTTCACCATATGCGCAGCACAATTGCAGGCGTTACCATTCCATGGCTCACTTGCCAAACTCTTTTTAACTTGTGTTAAAGAAAACCTGTCACAAGACAAGTGCGACGGCAGCTGCCATTGCTGACCCTGAAAATGCTAGCTGCCCTGCTGTCATGCTGACCCTCTATGTACACTGAGTGGCCAGATTATTATGAGCACCCCATCAGTACTTCGTTGGGCCGCCTCGTGACTCCACGAGATGACTTTGTTGGGCCACCTCGTGACTCCACGAGATGTTGAAAGGTGATGCGAGGAATCTGACACTGCACTGTTGCCCTTCTGTTGTCTTGTACCAGTCTTGCCACTCTCCTTTCTGCCCTAACATTGACTAGGCGCTGATGGCCACAATTCGTCACATTAAGACCCAGATTTTCAGCTGACAGTCCAGTCTTTAAACACTTTAACAACAGCTGCTCTTGAACATTTAAGGAATTCTGCTGTTTTGCTGATACTCGCTCCATGTCTCCGAGCGCCAACAATCATCCCACGTTCAAAGGCTGTTAAATTGCGTTGTTTACCCATATATTCAGAAACAAATCACTTCTACTGTCGTGGTAAACAACCTGCTTCCCTATTTATAATGGTCTGGCCCTCTGGCAACTTCAGCGCGAAATTATAGCTAATTATAGCAATTTTCCTACAAACGCCAGGTGGTCATAATAATCTGGCCACTCAGTGTATATTGTAAAGCGATGCACAAACTGTTGGCGCTATATAAAGCCTGTATAATATGATAATAATGTTTGAGTCATGACCTGGAATAAAAATTTACAGATGAGGACCTCCAACTTTTTTCCAGCTTTCCTAATCTAAATAATTTTTCTGGGTCAATGACTCAAAAAGTATTAAAGCTTGGGGGTCAAAATGGCTGCTAGCCCGGCAACTGGCATTTTCAGAAACAGGTCAGCATGGCAGCCTTTATATCGCTCATGACAGGTTTACTTTAAAGACTGACAAACTTATACTAGGCCTCTTGATAAATGTGATGCAACTCAGGAAACCACTCCTGTGCGTCTTGATGCTGATAGAGGCAAATTGTCCAAAAATGATGTGACCGTGCAGCATGAATGATCAAGCATGGACATTTTCACCATACACAGGCTGAAATGTACAGTCCCTGTATTTTTGCATTGCTGTGTATTCTGACATTGCAAAGAGATGATGCTATGTGGCCAGTACAGATATAAATAGGGCTTAGCACAGTTCTTCTCTAAGTGACGGTAATGGCGATTTGCAAGAATCATCGAGACGCCGCTCTGGCTAATACCCCTGCAATTTAATAGCTTTTGATGGACCAGCTGTCCTCTTCCGAATACATCCTTTTAGATTTGCCTATTCCCATGTCCAGAATCGACACCACCTATGATTTTAGCACTTCGTCTTTTATTGCTTGTCACTTCCCCAGCTCCTGTCGCCAAACCTTTCGGTCAATTTTGCAAATTAAAGCATTTTAAGAAGTCATTAGGGAGACGTGCTGTCATATCCCCCCATAAATCCCCCCGTCACCCTAGCCGGCGTATTAATCAGGCTCTTGACAATTTAAATGATGTTCATGAGGGTCCCGTGCTATTATTAACACGTCTCGCTGAGATGCGGTTGAATATTCTGTTTAAGAATGTGAATGGCATCAGAGGGAGGGGGTGAAAGTCCCTGTAACCCTCCCCTCTCCTCTACAAGTCCGTCGTGTTACATTCGCATTATCCTACAGGTTGAGATTATGTCAGGAGATTACAGAATGTCTTTATTAGAGAGTCAAAGGATTCTGGGACTATGTGGCCCAAAGCAATGTACCTCATTATATCCAGTGTTATTTGATCCTGGTTATTGCAGAAAAAGACTACTCACCTGCTTCTATATTAAAATCCACTTCTTATTCAAGGAAGATTGCCATATTGGGACCAAAGGCTTTCACCTGCCTTCATAGCATAGTTCCTTGGCTGGTCAAAACACTGCTTAATCTGGCTCTCCAGTAGGGATTATCTTCGGGTTCCAGTTGCCCTTGAGTTTGACCCAAACTCACCTAGTTCCCAGTTTGCTCATGGGGCTTCAGCCGGAAGTAATTTATTTAGTGCCATTACCACCATTATATGACAGCTACTTGCCCATCAGCTTGTTTCATATTGTAAACAATAGGGATGTTCAGATACCAAGTACCGTACTCGGTACAAGTACAGATACTTTTCCAGCTCCAAGACTACACTAGATACAAATCCAAAGGTTAGGAAGCAGCGGTCATTTTGAAGGAGCACACAGAGCTCCTGGGATTTGTGCGTCCCTGTTTTAATGTATGATTTAAAAAAAATATATATATATACAGGTGAAACTCGAATAATTAGAATATCGTGCAAAAGTAATTGCATTAAGTGCTGCAAAAGGGGCCCAAACCAAGTACTGAGTACATATGCATGCTTGTACTTTTCAGAGGTCCGATATTGTTCTATGTACAATCCTTGTTTTATTGATTGCATGTAATAATCTACTTTTTTGAGGTTGTGGATTTGGGGTTCTTGGGGTTTTCATGAGCTGTAAGCCATAATCTTCACAATTATGACAAATCACGGCTTGAATTATCTTGCTTTGCATGTAATGAGTCTATCTCATATATTAGTTTCACCTTTTAAGTTGCATTAGTGAAATAAATGAACTTTGCACTAAGACTACACTAGATACAAATCCAAAGGTTAGGAAGCAGCGGTCATTTTGAAGGAGCACACAGAGCTCCTGGGATTTGTGCGTCCCTGTTTTAATGTATGATTTAAAAAAAATATATATATATACAGGTGAAACTCGAATAATTAGAATATCGTGCAAAAGTAATTGCATTAAGTGCTGCAAAAGGGGCCCAAACCAAGTACTGAGTACATATGCATGCTTGTACTTTTCAGAGGTCCGATATTGTTCTATGTACAATCCTTGTTTTATTGATTGCATGTAATAATCTACTTTTTTGAGGTTGTGGATTTGGGGTTCTTGGGGTTTTCATGAGCTGTAAGCCATAATCTTCACAATTATGACAAATCACGGCTTGAATTATCTTGCTTTGCATGTAATGAGTCTATCTCATATATTAGTTTCACCTTTTAAGTTGCATTAGTGAAATAAATGAACTTTGCACGATATTCTAATTATTCGAGTTTCACCTGTATATTAGGGATGAACCGATACCATTTGTTCAAGTACTCACAGATACTGGTACATTTTTGTTTATTGTAATGTGATAGTATTTTCTGACACAATACAGACTAATGATTTCAGGATGGTGGTGGAACATCAGAGCTAGGTCCCAGCTGCAACCGCTGGTAGTTCTCATGAAAATGCCACGTATCGGAACTGGTATCTGAACTGGTATCTGAGCATCCCTAGTAAACAAGGCGGCAGGAATCCCGGTGACATCATTGACCAATTAAGTCAAATATAGCCCAACACCATATACACTATATTGTCAAAAGAATTGGGAAGCCTGCCTGTACACGCACATGAACTTTAATGGCATCCCAGTCTTAGTCCGTAGGGTTCAATATGGAGTTGGCCCACCCTATAACAGCTTCAACTCTTCTGGGAAGGTGTCCACAAGGTTTAGGAGTGTGTCTATGGGAATGTTTGACCATTCTTCCAAAAGCGCATTTGTGAGGTCAGGTACTGATGTTGGACGAGAAGCCTGGCTTGCAGTCTCGCAGTCATGTTGGAACAGGAAGGGGCCATCCCCAAACTGTTCCCACAAAGTTGGGAGCATGAAATTGTACAACATGTCTTGGTATGCTGATGCTTTAAGAGTTCCCTTCACTGGAACTAAGGGGCCAAGCCCAATCCCTGAAAAACAACCCCACACCATAATCCCCCCTCCACCAAACTTTACACGTGGCACAATGCAGTCAGGCAAGTACCGTTCTCCTGGCAACCGCCAAACCCAGGCACGTCCATCAGATTGCCAGACAGAGAAGCGTGATTCGTCACTCCAGAGAACACATCTCCACTTCTCTAGAGTGCAGTGGCGGCGTGCTTTACACCACTGCATCCGACGCTTTGGATTGCACTTGGTGGATGTAAGGCCTGGATGCAGCTGCTCGGCCATGGAAACCTATTCCATAAAGCTCTCTACACACTGTTGTTGTGCCAATCTGAAGGCCACACGAAGTTTGGAGATCTGTAGCTATTGACTCTGCAGACAGTTGGCGACTTCTGCGCACTGTGCGCTTCAGCATGCTCTAACCCCGCTCTGTCATTTTGTGTGGCCTACCACTTCGTGGCTGAGTTGCTGTTGTTCCCAGTTGCTTCCACTTTGTTATAATACCACTAACAGGTGACCGTGGAATATTCAGTAGCAAGGAAATTTCACGGATGGACTTATTGCACAGGCGGCAACCCATCACGGTACCACGCTTGAATTCATTGAGCTCCTGAGAGCGACCCATTCTTTCACAAATGTTTGTAGAAGCGTCTGCATGCCTAGGTGCGTGATTTTATACACCTGTGGCCATGGAGGTGATTGGAACACCTGAATTCAATGATTTGGAGGGGTGTCCCAATACTTTTGGCAATACCGTGTATGTTCAATGACATCAGCCAGCACTGGCTGCTTTGTTGACATTAAAGTAATATTAAACGCTTAACTTTTTTTTCCAAGAATTAATCCAGATCAAGCAAATATACATTGCCCACAAAAGTATTTCTTAAAATGTTTCCCCAAACACTTACAGTCATCATGTTTCCACACAGCTCTAACTCTATCAGCTTTTCTTCCCTGAACTTTATGTTCAGTACAAGATCACAGGGGACAGAGAAGTCTCCTGCAGCTTTCTATCTACTACAGGGGTGGACAACTCCGGCCCTCCAGCTGTGCTCTAACTGCATGCCTCTGCGAGTCATGCCTGTAACTGTCAGTCTGGCAGTGCCTCATGGGTAGTTCCATAACAGCTGGAGGGGCGGAGTTGCCCACCCCTGATCTAATAGCTTGGTGAAAGAAGGAAGGAGGAAGTGTGGGGAGCAGAGGAGGGGAACATCTTGCTTTGCTGTATCTGTGTATATGTAGAGACACACACAACTTATAAGCACACACAAGGGTGGCTCCATAGGACCCTGCAAGGGAAAGGAGCCACCCTAAAACGGATTGTCAGGGGCAGGGCCAGTGCTTAGGGGACCAGCTGATTCTGCAGCAAGCTCAAACTTTTAAACATCATCCAGCAGCATCCAATGTAAGTGATTTCATCAGCATTTGATAATGAAATATCAAATGCATTTGAAATACCTTAAAAACATTTTGACTTTAATATCACTTTAAGCATACAGCAAAAAAAAAAGGAAATAAAATAGGCACATGGCCTACATGACAGGGTGGAAGATGGGTCAAGTAAAAAAAGGTTAAAATGGTTAGGAAAAGTTTAGGTAGAGGTCACTTACCTAATTGGATGGCTGGATGCTGGCAGGTTGGAGCTCCAAGAGTGGTCCGGCTTGGAGCGTAGTGGGCTCAAGATGGAGATTTTAATAAATAAAATCACACGTATGAAGTGCTCAAGATTTGTCCCAAGTGCACCACACTCTTTATCCTTCCACTGTGAAAGTTCTTTATACAAAGTCCATACACCAAATCCAATTATCACCCAGGTGCTCACCCCTCTCAGTGTGGTCAGCTTGGACTGATCTGGTTTGGTAAGAAACAGGTGGCATATGGGGGCAGTTTTGGAAAACTGTCCCCAAGGCAGTGTGATGTGTCTTATGTATGAAATGGATGTGCAGATATAGGTATCATTGTTCAGTTTATGTACCTTCAAGGACCCGCACCCAATCCTATTTTCATGTTTAATTGTCATTGAGCTCCATGTAGGTTTGGTCTAAGTTTTGGTTGACATAAGGGGATGTGATTGGGGTTGGACATATCCATGCAGTGGGGTAAACTAGTTCCATCTGAATTACTCTAGTCATGTAACAAAAGCGTGCATTGCATGGCAATAGACATGTGAAATTAATTGTCTTCATACGATGGAAAACAACTAAAAAACTCCAGCTACACAGATCAGATTTTGTTTCCTGGTTGACCTGTTTTGAGGAATCCTTTTTTAAATTGTATGACTTGAAATCTCATCCACATGTAAAACGGTTATCTGGTGTCTGTGGGTAGCATATGTGTGACTTCTGTATGGATGAATAGTGCCATTTTATCACTGTGCTGTCAAATAGAAGAAAAGCTTTCCCTTGTAGTAGTGGTCTCAGGTAGAGCCGTGGGAACGATGATCTCTAACTCTTCCACAGTGACATTAACATGTGGCCGCCACATTCTAACAGAAACTGTCCACAACAGGAACTCATTATATGTGAGAACCCTAGCTATGTCTCAGCCACCTCGTCTACTGCGCTTGTACACGTGACGCAATTCTTGTTACTGCTGGAGCAATCTCTTAAATGATTTACTTACATGGCAGCCGTATTTCCCTCTATTAATATAGTATGACTGATTTCCTTAAAGTTAAACTACGGATTAGGCAAATAATATCTAAATACAAGAGCCTTGTGTATCCTTACTTGAATCATGGTTTATTTTGAGTTTTTCTTCCAGATCTGTGCAGTAATCCAGTGTGAAACTTTTCCTATAATAAAGACCGGTCACTGCTGCTCTCTCTCCTTGTGCTAGGTTACTAGTCAGGTCTCCACCCCCTCCTGTAGTTTTCTGCAGACAGCCTGTAGTGGGTGGGTCTTGCTGGGTCCCTCCCACAGCTCTGCTCTCTGCACAGATATAACAAGTTAATGTACGGGTTTGATAAGGAACTTGGTGCACACAAAGTGGTTGTACAGTATATCCTTTGTGACTATTAAGAAATATATTTATATGAAAATATTTGTGTCCAGAGTTTAGCTTTAATGCCATTTTTCATTTGCTTGTCCTCTAACCTCTCCAGATTAAAGCCTAACTCTAGCCAAAACTTTGCTTTTTAGTCTTCGGTTGGAGTGGGAAAGGGTCAGGACCTCTGTCAGGTTTTAAATGCTGTGCTCACAGAGGAGATTTTTTTATGTCGGATTGTACAGCCTACTTCACCCATGTTTTTTGTTGTCTTGCTTTGGATAGGAGGCATGTTACAACTCTTGTCAGATATTAATTTCTGCTTATGACCCCAATGCACTGACTGAACTACCAGGGTCGCAGCGGTCGCAATCGCGACCGGGCCCTGGCGGTTCTGATGTTGGGGGGGACAAGAGAAGAAGAAGAGGGCCGGCACAGAATCATCCTGATTGTGTGCAGCCTTAAAATATTACCTGGCCCCCGGCTCCCTCCCTTTCTCCTCCCGCCGCTCTGGAGGCACTGCTAGGGCCAGCTCTGCATCTGAGGGTCCTGGGAAGGAGGGGGGGGTCTAGAAGCGGTGTCAGGCAGAGAGGACCGACCTGGACACAGAGGTGTGGCTGAGCTGTCAGCAGCCCTAACCCTGCACTCTATCACCTGAGACCCTGGTAAGACCACCCGTATACCTGGTGAGACCGCCCGCAGCCATAGTGAGACCACCTGTATCCCTGGTGAGACCGCCGAAGCCCTGGTGAGACCACCCGTATCCCTGGTGAGACAGCTCGTATCTCTGGTGAGACCGCCCGCAGCCCTGGTGAGACTGCCCGTATTCCTGGTGAGACTGCCTGCAGCCTTGGTGAAACCACCCGCAACCCTGGAGAGAACGCCAGCAGCCCTGGTTAGACCGCCCGCAACCCTGCTGAGACCGCTGTATCCTTGCTGAGACCGCCTGCAGCCCTGCTGAGACAGCCCGCAGCCCTGGTGACATCGCCCACACCCACACATTAACCAGCATGGGAAAGAGCTGCTGAGCGCCTGCCTGCTGGGAGCTGTAGTCCCAGGAGGCAATGTCGGCACCTTGGTGGTTAACGCCCCCGCCCCCCCCCAAGTGGTGGAACGCCAGGGCCCAGTCGCAGCTGTGACTCTAAAGTACTGGAGATCCTTTCTAAGATATTTGTCACCAGAACAGGTGTCCCCATTGGAACATTTCCCCTCGCTTCCTGTTCAGACGGCATAATAAAAAATAGGGGTTCTATCCAAACCAAAAAATTAAAACATTGAGGGTTGATTCACAATTTAGTGATCCATTGTGTGTGTTACGCTAAAGCATCTCACTCGATATGGATGGGCTGTGATTGCAGAGCAATAGATCAAAAAACGCACACCATTTTTTTACCAATGCCGTGCACCACAATGCACGGTATGTGTTGTGGTGTGCTTCAGAGCATTGTACAGTGTAACATAGTAGTTGGACACAACTTTGCAGCACCAAAAAACATAACACACAAATGTTGCAATAGGTTGGACTTGATGGACTTATGTCTTTATTCAACCTCAAATACTATGTAACTATGTTTTAACCACACTTAGGGTATCCATAGTCTCACTTTGTGCTCCACCTGGAGATCCACTTTAACTTGTTCTGCTCCAGCCTGGGATCACACTGACCAGGCGTCATCAGTCACAGGGTGACGCTAATGTTGGAGCGCTAAGAGACGGTGGCTCTGTTCAGGCATTGCCTAAACGCCCCATTAGGCATGAGAGCTACAAGATTACTAGACTTAGCGGGCAGTGAGGAGCCAACACTGTGTAATGAACAGTCCTTTGTGGCTATTATTACCCCGAGCCGCGGGGGCCCGTATTTGGGGAGACTGATCTCTTCTCACCAGCCTAATTACAGATATTTACTAACGCAATAAACCAAGCTTTATAGGTTCATCTTCAAATGAGGGCTGACCCACCCGACGAGGAGAGTGGACTGAAATGTAAAAAAATTACATTATCTCTACAGGATATTAATAGGTAATTGCATATATACATATATATCGATCTATATATATCTACACTGTGTATGTGTGTATACACACACGGTAATACATGTAGTGCAAGAGATATGTCAAATAGTAAAAAGTGAAATAACTCCTTTAAAATACTATTTCATTTTGAACACATTTAAACTTTGATTCAAATATTATGTCATTTAGGTAGGGAAAGCAGCAACATCACCTCTGTGAATATAAAACCGTCTATGCCCCTTTAATATGACTTCATATGCTACAATGTGATTGTACAATTCAATGGAATTTTCTTGGTCTACCCAAATAATCTGTTCATTTTATAGCCATTTAGGTTTTTTTTCATGCACTACTTTTTTCCCACCACGCCGCAACGTACGGTATTGTGTTACTGCATGTTGTGCTGCAATGCAATGCACAGCCCCTGGAAGGTGCACTGGGGTCCCGTTGACATGAGTGGCAACACAATGCACCTAGCACACATTACCACATGCTAGGTGTGTTGTGAGACAGCGTGTGCCATATGCAAAGTAACATGTGATTAGCAAAACCCTCCAGTGTGAATGGGCCCTGAGACCTTCTCAGAGGACTTGAAGTATAAGTAAACCTTCTTTTGGTTTTGCATATATCTACTGCTAGCAAGCAGTAAACATATGCAAAAACATTCAAAAAAATTAAAAAGTTACCAAACAGGTTATTACTTACATGTGTCTCAGCCACTCGCTCCCGTCTTAATATCTGAAGATTCTCGAACGGCCGTTAAGGATCATGGGGCGGGCGCATACGAAGTAGAGATCTACGTCCAGGAGAAGAGGAGAGACACAGGGTAAGTCAATGCACGCAGCCCGGCAGCGTACATGTGCACAGACTCCGTGGGACACAGAAGACACAGCAGTCAGCGCTGGATCAGACACCAGCGCTGGAGGGACTCCTGAAAACTACTGGAAAGAAGAAGATGGTGGGATCAAGAGGCACCATTTAAGGTAAGTCCATAAAGCAGCATTGGGAAGGGGAATGTGACTTTAATGTCACTTTAACTCTGACGGCAGAAATTTTATAGCTTCTCAAACAATGTTTGGCTGCTTATTTAGCACTTTTTTCAGCCCAGCATACTGTAACGCAATCCATTGCACTGCCCATAGAACTGAATGAAATGATACTTTGTGCAATTACAGTGAAGTTCTAACAAAAAAAAATGCTAAGAGTGCTATGTTTTGTTTCTGGCGCATCAGCACCACAGCTTTCACAGCGTGCACCAGTGACTGCATTCTGGGTTCTGGTTTGACCGCGCCCTTTAACAAAAGTGGACCCTCTTAGCTCAACCTATACCGTGTACTATGACTAACAAACCAAAACATGGCAGTTGGATTTCAATATTTGCTTGCCTATGACTGAACCCACCACCGCTAGCGAGTTTTGATAGTGCCATCCTATTCGCCTTCGGCACTTTAAAATATGTTTTGCTGATGAACATTTGCCAGATCC
>NW_017306657.1:822807-887459 GCF_000935625.1 Nanorana parkeri | reverse complement strand
ATCTCTGAGCAGGATCAGCCTCTGATTCAGTGTTTAATCAATCATCCTAGCACTAAGCACACCCCGCTGAGAATTTAATATCTTTTGGCATGAGCCACTGGTTCTGGCAGCATGTGATCAGGACTCATGCCGGCAAACATATGGGCAAGCTGGGGTGAGTGACAGGCTCCCTTTTGGCTTTTCTGCCCCACGCTCGATGGGCTCCGTCATCAAACCGGACGCGACAAGATGGGGGGCCGCAGATTCACCCCATCAGGCCTAGACAGGGGGAAGAAGCAGGGATGCAAACGGAATTTAAGAAATAAATAAAAAAGGAGACAGATAGTAAGACGGCGTCTGCAATTATCATAAAGAAGAGACTGGGTAAAGTGGTAGAGGAAAGAGTTTACATCTTCACATAACTAACTGACTGAGCATGGCCTCTTGCCATTTCATCTGAATACTTTTTCTGGAAAAGCACCTTGTCCCCATGCCGATGGGGACAAGGGCCTCTTCCCCACAACCCTGGCCCTATGGTAGTGGGGGTCTGTGGACAGGGAGGCTCATCTGCATTTGGGTATCCCCTTTCATAGTTGAACCCCTACTCATTCACTAAAGGGTTAAATAAAATATAAATAAACTCACAACACCTTATCCCTTTTATGAACAAAGAACACAAACGCAAGTTTTTAACAATTCCTTTATTTAAAAAAAAAAATGTCCCACAATGTCAATCCAGAGACGATCAGGCCCTCCAGCGATGTAATCCGAAGCCTAAAGCCTAAAGACCTAAAGGGTCTGGTATTAATTATCAGGGGAACCTACCAGGGTCTGAATAGGGGAGGGGAACGGCACGCTGTTGTTGTTTTTTTCATTATTATTTAATATTGTTTATTTTATTATTATAATTATTATTATACAGGATTTCTATAGCGCCAACAGTTTGCACAGCGCTTTACAACATAGGGAAGACATTATAATTACGATACAATGCAAGACACAATGGTAAGGTCTTTTCTGCATTCTGTGACAATTGTCAGCTTCTTTGTTTATATTCAGAATACAGTGTGAATGTAGCAAAGAAGCTGAGAACTGTTACAGAATAAGATCTTAGCTTCTTTCATTGTTTATATTCTATAATATAATTCTGATACTTTGTTAACATTCGGGATACCTCCAGAATGTCAGCAAAGTGCAGAGAAGCAGTGAGCTGTACACATTCATAGCACTTCTCTGTTTTGTTCTGAATGACATTCGTATGTATCCGAATTTCGTTATCAAATATTCAGATTCGTTCGGATTCGTTATTTCTGTCATTCTGAAATTCAGATGCATCCGTATGTCCGAATTTGCAGAAATTCATACAAATGTCAATTCAGAATTAAACAAATCGCACATGTCTAGTCTGATCCAAGACTGAGAAATACATCCACCCCAAATAGCAGCACGGTAAACTCATGATCTACAGCTGCGAAGTTCGCAGCTTAATGGTAGATCCCATATATCTATTCTCAAAGATTCTGTTTAAAGTTACCTGACTGAAGTTCCATAAAAATACAATGAAAGGGTTTAAAAGGAGCCTGCCAGAATAGCTGTATATTGTCACCGTTGAGTTGGCATCACTAGAAGGATATGCAGTGACATGTTTGCCTGTAACTAGCACCACTTCTGGGTGTAGAGCATTTTCAGAATTCAGCATAAGATGCTAGAGTTGGCAAAATCTGACAGGTTCCATTTAATACGCCTGGAAGGGGAAGTAGCTGAGGGGAAAGGAAGTAGAATGAGGGCAAGTATTGCTGTGAGAATATAAAGAAAATGCTCAGGTTGAGTAATAAGTCTGTGGAGTCATCCCCTGACTCCTTTTGTGTCTTGGATGCTCAAACAGCCATATCTCCCGGCCATCACTGTTGACTTTTTTCCTGTCCACCTGGGAGTTTTGGATGTTCTCACACTTCTTCGTGTGTACCAGCTTCTCCTGTTACATATCATATAATATAGAGGTGCACCGAAATAGAAATTTCAAAACCGAAACAAAACCAAAATAAAAAAATTGTCAGGCCGAAACCGAAAATGTTTTTAATTTAAATTTTTTTTACATTTGTTTTAAAATGTTATATTTATTTATTTTTTATGAATTTTTTGTCTCTGTCCTCAATTATGTATAAACACTCAGCGATCACTGATCACTGAGTGTTTGTTCCTGCTCTCTTTCCTTTCGCTCTCCTTCCTGACACGCTGTCACAGGAGGCTGAGCGAGCGGTGCAGGGAGGAGAGCTCAGCCTCCTGTGGCAGCTCCTCCTGTATCCGCCCACACACCGCTCTTCCGGACTGTTACAGGAGGATGAGAGTTGTGGGAGGCGAGGCGCCGGCCGCTCACAGCACTCTCCTCCAGCAGCGCTCGGCCGGCTATCACACTTTCTCTCCTCCCCGCTGGGACACAGAGCAGTGCCCAGCTTGGAGGAGAGAATACACGGATGCGCTGCTGCATCGGAAACAAAAATGGCATTTTCGGCATTTAGCCAAAAGTGCCATTTTCGGCCGATATGTTTCGGTAGCAGATATATATATAATGCAGCAGGGATGGTGGGAGCCCTCATAATGGTCAGGGTCCAAGTGTCCAGACCCAGGATCTCAGTACAGAGACCTCACCAAAAGTGAGTGTTGGAGAGTGAAAAAGAAATCAGGTGGTTGAACACTCCAGTATCCATTCCACTCATGCTGTGTACGGCCAACCCTGGTTACTATATTTAAGCAGAGACCAGAATATAGCTATGTCGGCAGTCTCTGCCATCATAGATGGTTCATTCAGCACTCAGGGTTCAGGTAAAGATCAAGCCTACTTTAAAAATAGAAGTTAAGTGCTCATAAAATGTGGTCACACTGAAGCAGCTATATATCATGGTAGACATTCATAGCACCAAGTCCTGTGTATGTTTTCTTTGTACTCTGCTGCACAAATTCCTGCCATTAAATAAACCAGCAGAAATGTATGAATTGAATTAGTAGTCATAGGCTTTGTGTACCTGGTGACATACAGTATATATTGACAATCGTGGGGCAGTATGAAACTTTCTAAATGACGGGGTTGTGTCAGCATTTACCATCATTGAAAATAGACAGCAATTGGCTTTTTTTCTGTAAAACTGGCATTGCATTAAGAGGTTTAATGAGACTCTATTCAGCTTCCAAGAACCCCTTGGTTGTTATTCGTGTGATTTGTCAGACGTAGGCCACTGGAGGGCAGCAAACAACCATATTATTCCCATTAATCTTCCTGCTGAAAGGTGCTGATGGGCACTCCATAACTGTAACTTGTGTGGTCTTAACCCTCGCCTTGCCAGATCCACTCATCGGTTTTCAAGGTGCAGGATGCATTCAAAGTAGGGATGCACCAATACCATTTTTTCAAGATCGTATACGAGTACCGATACTTATCCTCAAGTACTCGCCGATACCAATTACGATAACTTTTTTTTCAGACTAATGATTTTAGGACATGTCAGGGCCTAGTCGCAGCTGCAACTTTTGTGACCCTGGTAGTTTGGCCACTGACTCCATGCTGTAGAGGGACTACAAATCTCAGCAATATATTATACAGCAATTAAGAATATCCCAGCTATAGAGGGCTACAAATTCCAGCAATACATTCTACAGCAATGCAGAATACCACCAGCTAGGTGGCATCCTGGTGTCTCCAGGGTCTCAGGAGGGCTGTGTGGGGTCTCAGGTGGGCTGTGTGGGTCTCAGGTGGGCTATGCAGGGTCTCAGGAAGGCTGTGAGGGGACTCGGGTGGGCTGTGAGGGGACTCAGGTGGGCTGTGCAAGGTGCCACTAGGGGTCATGAGGGTCTCATGGGTGGCAGGAGTGCTGTAAGCAGCACTACGTGGTTCCCCAGTAAGGAGGAGAAATACAGCTGGCGCTGTAAACAGGCACTGTGGTTCACAGGAGCACTGCTGAGGTCTCCAGCAAGCGTTGCACCTTTAGGCAGCCACTTCAGTTTAAACATTTAAAGTTCAGGTATCGGCAATTAGTATCGGGGCATTTTCATGATTACAAGTACTCGTGAAAATGCCCAGTATTGGCAACGGTATCAGTATGGGTGCATCCATAATTTAAAGGGACAGTCCTCTCAAAACTGATATACTAGTTTTTGGTAGATGGTGGCAAATTAAACCACTTGAAAATGTCATATATCTGTCAGGCACTCTATAGCTGAGATATCTGTGCTCAAAATCTTGAGTATACACACCTGCTATGGCCATTACGAGGGGTTACCCCTTCTCCATTTTCTTTTAATTTACATATATTGCCTGGCCAAAAAAAGGTCACCACCTGGATTTAGCTAAGCAAATAGGTAAGAATCAACCATTGGATAATTAGTCTAGTTTTAGCAAAGTTATGGCCCCAAAAAAAAGTAGATCAGCTGCCTACCTGAATACTGTATACTGAATGACCCTGATGACATGGGCATATTCCAAGAAGATAATGCCAGGTAGACATGTGGGATTCGTTTACTTCCAAATCAAAAGTCGGACGAATTTTCTGAAATTCAGGTATTCGGACACATTGTAGTGCCCTCACACACAGGACACCAGGACTGTCATATAATGGACAGGGATTGCTGACGCTTGCAGTGCACTCAAACAAAGGATTCCAGGACTGTCATATAATGGACAGGGACTGCTGACGCTTGCAGTGCCCTCACACACAGGACACCAGGACTGTCTTATAATGCACAGGGACTGCTGACACTTGCAGTGCCCTCACACGCAGGACTGTCATATAATGGACATGGACTGCTGACACTTGTAGTGCCCTCACACGCAGGACTCCAGGACTGTCATATAATGGACAGGGACTGCTGAAATTTGCAGTGCCTTCTCAAACAGGACACCAGGACTGTGATATAATGAACAGGGACTGCTGACACTTGTAGTGCCCTCACACACAGGACTCCAGGACTGTCATATAATGATGATATGACTGTCCTGGTGTCCTGTGTGTGAGGGCACTACTAGTGTCAGCAGTCCATGTCCATTATATAACACTCCTGTGTGTGAGGGCGCATTACATTGACAGGGACTGCTGACACTTCTAGTGCCCTCACACACAGTCAGTCCCAGATACACACCGTGGAACATACCAGTAGTTGTTGAGATCAGAGACGGAGGCGTTAAGGAACATGCTGGCGAGAAACCTGCGGCCCAACAGGTTGGTGTGGCTGAGGACAAACATGTGGGCAAAAAGAAACCTGCAGCCCAGGAGGGAAGTGCGACCAAGGAGAAACGTGAAGGTGCAGGGTCATCAGTGGGAGGTGCAGGGTCTCCATCTCTTCCATTTTCAGTGACAACGCTAAAACTTTCTGTTCTGATGACACATGAAGAGTTATTCCCCCCAGCAAGATGCCAGACAACTCAAGAAAATGTTTTTTTGGTTTAACATACATTGTAAAGCACACGGGTTATAAAGAAACATGATGACTGCCATTGCCAAGCTCCTTCTTAAAATGCTGGAACCGCGGATACTTCGCCTTTGACGATGTCAACCCTGGTGGTGTGGGATAGTACTTTGTTGAAGGCTGGTTGTCCATACAGCTCTCCTCTGTTACCCCTGACTGGTCATGCATATTTTATGCCGGGTAAATGGGATGTGAAGTGTAATGATTGGCATGGCAACAAGCCTATTCACCTCCATCATGTGCTATGGGGTAGTGTGCTAACACCTTTCGTAACCCTCTTAGATTCTACCTGTCCGACTTTTATGGACCATTGGCGATACTCACAGTTACAGCATTTTCTCGTATCTCTTCCAAAGCCTTTACGATCTTTAAGGGATATTAGTCCTATTGAAGCCATGTTTCTTTCAAATATTGATTATACTAAAATCCTACTGGAATTTGGGACACCGGGGTTTCTGGACTTTTTGACTAGATGGGAGAGGGACCTGGGTAACTGGCTACCTTATGAACAAAGAATGAAGGTACAGGCCTTAACACATGCCTCTTCGATGGCATGTATCATGGAAGAGATTAACTATAAATTGCTTACTCTATGGTATCCTTCTCCATCTAGAATGCATAAGATGTATGGAGATCTTTCCCTCCTATGTTGGAGGGGATGTGGACAAATGGGTACATTGGCGCACATATGGTGGACGTCTCCCATTATACAGAGATATTGGGGTCAGGTGAGGACTTATGTTGAAAAAATTACTGGTTCATCTATAGAGGATGACCCGTTGTGTCTGTTATTTCATACCACTGTAGAATCCATGGTTAGATATGAATATTCACTGACTCCTCACATACTTAATGCAGCAAAAGCTTTTATACCACGGTATTGGAAGAAGGTTTCCAGCCCTCCCTTACACCAGGGGTTTGAAAACATTTGATGGTATCTGTAATATGGAAGAGATGGTTCTTTCATCGAAAGGTCAATATGGACGATTCTATAAAACATGGGAAGGTTGGTTGGAATTTAAGACATGTGTCGATTATGCTTTGGTGATGTCTTAGGTATTTTAATAATAAATGCTGGATCCCTGGCTTCAGAAGAGGACAAACACGCAGCAAGCAAAGTCAGAGTGAAGTCAGAACTCTTAATCAGTGAAAGGCCTAAAAGGTGGAGGTTTAATATCACAGCCAGGTAACTAGCATTGTCAGAAGGAGCCGACAGCAATGGCAGCCTACATATGTCTCTCATGATAGGACCCCTGTAACAAACTCCCAGCCACTATAGCAGCCGGTTGTTTACATTTTCACTCCTGGTTGCTGGCTATGTACAGCTACCCAATCACTTCTACTGAGTGAAGGTGCCAACCCCGATTCCACCCATGCCCCTGGCCGCCTGACACCCCCCTCCATTTTTCCATGCTTATCTGTCCGTCCCAGGTGCCCCAGACCTTAATGTCGGGTGTCAGAATAGAGTGGCAAACATCTATTCACTGATAGGCTCTAAGCTGTCCTACTTCGGCCTGTCTGGTGGCAGTGGAAGCTGTGATCAATCAGCATTAACAAAATGCTGAGGTGACATTATGGGTCCAATAGACCCCTGATGTCTCCTGAAGTGAACCTGTCACCTGCACTATATTTTCACATAGGGAGCTTATCAGTCCCGTGTGATAAAATAAAGTTAGGGTAAAAAAAGAAAGAATAAAAAAAAAATGATGGCTTAATAAAATAAATGAAAAAACACCCCATTTTTTTTTAAACCTCCCACCCCTATGTACACAAATGCAGGTGATGGATGAACATGCACACAAAAACTACATTTGCGTCGCACATATTAGGAATCAACGCACGATGGAATAAAAGCAATAATTATAGGGCTATCATTTATGGGTAACTCTAAACTGTTGAGCTGTGAATGCTTTTACATTGTCACCTATGGTCAATTTTGGGTACCATGTGTGCGTAATTTTGAGGCTTGACATATTTGGTATCTGCTAACTTGTCACAACCTCATGTTTTTGTGAGCACTAAAATTAATATGAGTGTATTTTTTACTGAAAATATAGCTTTCATAAAAAGTAGCACATTTATTGTGTAAAAAAAAACAGCTGCCATCTTTTCATTCTAAAGGGTCTCTGCTTTCAAAAAAATCTATAATGTTTTGGGGGTTTAAAGTAATCTTCAAGCCTAAAGTGAACATTTACAACATATGGGAAAAAATGACAAAAATATAAAATAATAATATCAATAATAATAATGGTGACAAAAAAAGTGAAACTTTTGCTGCATATTGTGACATGTCTGGAATTTATAGGTAAAAGATTGTAAAGTCCACTTTGAGAGGTACACTTTAAGCTGATCACATTCACACACACATATACCCAGTGCTTGAAAAATCTGCTCATCCTCTCGTCTGCGATGAGAGGACGCCGAAGCCTGACAAGTAGCTTCCCGGCTGCCCGTTGTAATGAAATGGCCAGGCGGGAGCTTTACATTCAAGCGATCGGGCGTCTCTAGAGCCGCCCGATCGCTTGTATTTAGTGCAGTTTTAACCCCCCCGCAGCCGCCACCGGCACTGTGCACCGACAATTTTCGGTGCGGTAGTTTTTTGCGATTTTATGGGCGCGCGCAATTTTAAGGCTTTAGATGTTTGGTGTCTATTTACCCGACGTGACCCCGTCTTTTATATTTTACCAAAAACATGGGTAAGAATAAATGTTTTATAACATAACTTAGGGAAAACAGGTTTTTTAAAAAAAAATGACGGTACTTTTTTCATTATATAGTAAAAAATAAAACCCCCCAGTGGTGATTATATACCTCCAAAAGAAAGCTCCATCTGTCCCAAAAAAATGTTAACTCAAATTGCAAGGCTATAGTCCAGTCATGCTGACTGGGGAAATTTTTGACTGACTGTTGAGACACCCTAAAATTTTTTAAGCCCTGCATATACCCAACAAATTGTAAAATGATCACATAATCCCTTTGAGAATCCCCAAATACAAAAGTGCCTTATTTTGGAAATCCATTGTCCTTGCCTAATGTGGACTAATGTGTCACCTTATTTCAATCTAAGTTCCTCCAGACCGAGTAACGCAGGCCGACCAGCTTGATTTTCTATTCATGCCTTTGAATTTTCATGAAGCTCTCCTGTTGCCACATAATACAGTGTTTTAATACTTCTCTTCTCCGATTATGCAGAACACAGCGAGTTAATGTCACTCAGGAAGAGGAGGAAGATTGATGATCCTATAAGTATTCTTTATAATTATGATGTCTGCAGTGGGACCCCCAACGATCTTTGTGCCATGTTTTTTTTTTATTAGAACATTACAAACAAGTCGTTGTTTATGAGCGTCTGTTAAGTGAAAATCCCATTAGGGGACATTTTAGTGCTGATGTTCCTGCTGGTGGCAGCGGGGACACATTCAGTGCGTTTCAACACATGACGACTGCTGGTGCATTTTAAAATAAAGCGTGCTTCTTGATTTTGCTTATTTTTTCTTTGCCATACATTGTACTTAAAGGGCCAGTCCATCCAAAACTGATGCTGGAGAGTTAACCCAACTAACAGATTCTTCTATCTTTTGGGGGCTATGCAGGTGAGATCTTTCAGTTCCCGTGACTGCAAATCTGCTGTATCCATTATGAGGGGTTCCCACCATCCCGGCTGGATCTTACTTAACTGCCGGCAGTCATCTTGGTGATAGCCGCCGGCAGAGAGGAGGGAAGAGACATTCATCCAGCGGGATAAGGTATGCCGGCAGGTCCCCTGGTCTCTCGTGCAGCTGTCGGGATCTCAGTCCATGACCGAATGCCCGACTTTTCAGAGGGGCACCACGCTTATAACAGGTTCCCAATCTCAGTCACTCCTCATAAATCTCTCCTCCAATTAGTATTTAGATTTTAGTAGATCCATGATAATTTCGTTGAGAAAGTCATTTGATGACGAAACGCGTTGTTGTTTTACGTGCTGCTATCACTCTAGCTGAGTTGCCGGTGATGTTACGAGCTGCCTCTGTCTCCTGCTGCCTTGTCCGGAGAGGAAGCAAGGGGAGGAGGAGGGTATCCAAGCGGGCTAAATGCAATATTTGAAAAATGTTTGAGATCTGACAAATGACTAAGTTTTTATAACCGTTTTTTAATAAAAATTGTCTAAGGATTTTACACGATGCAACATTATATTTATTTCTCTGAGTAGCAATGGGAAGAGAGGAGATATCTGTAAATTGTGATTGATATGGGAGATCTGCCATTAATGCTATCTGAAAATTATCGTGGATCTACTAAAATCTGAATACTAATTGGAGGAGAGATTTATGAGGAGTGACTGAGATTGGGAACCTGTTATAAGTGTTCGACCAATATCTATTGGCCTTTTAAGAAAACCTAAAATGAGTAGAGGCTTTCCTTCCTACTTTCCTTCTTTTTCTTTTCTTCCTTCCATCCTTCTTTCTATGGCCACAGTTAAAAGTCACATGTAACAAGGACACACATGTAATCTGCAAAGGACGTAGGAAAGGCATAATTTTCTGACCGCACAATACTATAACCGTTCAACTGCTGTTCCTATCATCTGCTGTAATCCTGATGTTAAAGAATAAACACCTCTTTTGAATGAATCGGTATTGACGAGTTCAGCTATCTGACGAGGATTGTCCGCAGTGAGTATATCTGCTTATACAGGCCAGGCATAGAGGTCTCAGCAAGGGATATATTTCGCTATCACAACGATCGGAGTCAGAATACCATCGTTCCTTCTTTGCTTCCTTACCTTTCTTCCTTCTTTTTTTTTTTTTTTCTTTCTCTCTCTCTCAATGGACATAAAATAAGAAACCAAAATCCAAATGCTGAGTCTGAGTCCCTAACAGCAATGTATGATAACATCTAAGATTTAATATCCAAACTCTTTAACTGAATTTCCAACTTAAATCCCCTTGTTAATTACACTGGCTTTTTTATCCTATGCAGAATCAGCAAGCTTCTTGAAAAAAAAATATACTTCAGATTTAAGTAATTGTGGGTTTTAAAAGTATAGTTATCAATTACATATACTACCCATAACTGATATATAAAAATACAAACTGATAGAAACATGATTAGACTTGACTGTGAAAGCGACAACATCTATCCAGACTAAAAAGGTTATGTCAGCTATATGGTTAATCCAAGGATAATATGTAATTATTTAAAAACGTGTTATACTACAAGAGGACAGATCGCATAGAAAAAATGAGTAAAAGTCCAAATGGATACATAAATAGATGAAAACGGCGACATCCAATAAATTGGTAAAGTCCCGGGGGGGTTAAAATGTAGATTAGAAGCACCATGAACCCCATTGATACTAGTCATGTTTATTCTTCAAAGTACCATAGAAGTCTCCAAAATGAGCAGGTAGAATAAGGAAGAGTGTTGAACAAGTCATTTGGCTTGTAGTGGTGGGAGGACATCAAATGCAAATTCATCCCTAGTTCAGACCTTTGCTTCCTCCACACAATGGTACGTCAAACCTACCACATATTAAATGCCTCTGATGTGGAAAAACTGCTGGAGATCTGACAGTGAAGTATGCAGAGAAGATAAGGTGAAAAATCAGTGTGATTTCTGCAAGAAATAGTTTTCCTGAGCCATGTAACTGGGCCGGGGACGGCTAGAACAAAGCGTGCTCTGTACCGCCGTGTATATATTAAGATTTGCATTGTTTTGTCACTGCGGCCATCTGGACGGGAGCTGTTATAAACACAATTTCATCCTCGCCAGCCGTGGGATAATTATATATTTGACAAATCTTGTGAATAATGAATTTTCCAGGAAAAGGAGGTCTTGTAGCAACTCGAAAAGTGAGAAGGAGGAATTTATAAAGAGCAGCCAGAGTGTAGTGAGAGACAGATTGTTGGAGTTGGTGAATGAGGCCAGGTCCTGGGACAGCAAATTTGGGTCTCCTATGACTAAAGGTGACCACACACTGCGCTCTGATTGTACAATCTGGCTTAGAGATAGTCATACCAAAAACTGGGTAGTGCTCGCACATAGATGACTATTTCGGTAGGCCCTTACACAACATGGGTGGTATTTTTAAACAGGATTCACAAATGCTATACACTCAGGTTGCAACTTTTATAGCAAAATGATGTCCAGGCACGCACATTAGAAATACACATATGTGAGCTGCAGTGACGTGCGGTACCTCTTGCTCGGGGTGAGGCATTCCCCAGCCCCGCCGGCCGAAGCCCCAGCCTCCGACGACCGAAGCTCTGCCTCCTGCCAGCCGAAGCTCTGCCCCATCAGACAAAGCCCCGCCCCAACCCATCCCCTAGCTAGTGTAAAGGAGGACGGGAGGAGACAGGGAGGAGCCTCCCTGTCCCTCACTTGCTCCGCCCTGCTGGGGCTCCGTGACAGGTTACACAGTGGGGAGGATTTCCCCACTGTGTAACCTGTTAGATGCCGATCTGAATGGAGAAAAAGCTGTCAGCTTTAGACATGAAGCTGACAGCTTTTTCCTCCATAATTCTAGGTGAGGCTCTGCCTCACCTGCCTCCCCTGACCACACGTATCTGGTGAGCTGTCTGCCAAAGGATTTGTAACTCAATGTGCATCTATTTTTTTCATTCCTGCACCACTGCCAGCCAGCACAGCCAGGAGGGTGACATCACTTCTCAGTTACAGTCAAAGAATAGAGTGTTGTCACTGCCTCTCCCACAGCCTACTGATTAAACAATAAAGGAGCAGCAACACACTGTTAAGTCATTAACTCTGCTCACTGTACTTTATCCTCCTGTCAGCATGTTTCCGGTCAGCACATGTACATGCAGCAGAGCCTGCTTGGCGCCTAGTCTGGCCCTGCACTTTCTCAGTCTGAGTGATACTATGCATGGGATGACAGGAGGCTGTAATCCGTACAGATTCAGGTACTTATGTTGATTGTATATAAAAATACAATAATTCAGCTAATAATTAAAACATTGCATATGAATATTTTGTATATTTACTTGCTTGCCAGGTTATTCCTAGCTGCTTTGCTTAGAAAGCTTGTTATTTACAGAGCTCAATAGCTTACGTTGAAATTTACACACAGAATTGACTGAGTTAGAGCAGTGACTCCCCCCACCTTACTTACCCTGTGCTGCATTCAAACCGCTCAATACAGTTTCAATCAGAGAGAGACAGTCTGAAAGCAAACGGCTTTGAGTGTGCTCCCTGTGACTGACTGAACCGTCACTGGGGCTGTTGGGGGAGCCTGTGGGGCTAGTCTCCTTCCTACTGACTATGGACCTAAGACTATGGAGACCCCCCTCGGACCTCTTGGGGTTACAAGGAACAATTATCCCCAATTTATGTATGGAGTGGATATGCTGCACCCTGTGCTCATTATAGGTACAGGATGTAAATCCAGCAGCACTGAAGGGGGTAATTTTGGACTTAGACTCCCATTGAACTTGTTACAGTCTATTTGTCCATTTGTTTCATAGTGTTAATGATGGGATTAACATAGCTGACTCTAGGTGTAGCTGACTCTAGGTGTAGATGAGTAGATTCACCTATGCTGGTCACTCAGGACATAATCCTATCCTATTTGTTTTCCCTCTCCCTTTTCTTTCATTAAGTCACCGGGGAGCTGATTGTTTGCTTGATGTTTTGATTGCGGGTTTTTTTAGACCACCAGAACTATATAAATACTAGGGATGCAACGATACCGGTATTTTGGTACCGGGTACGAGTACCGATAGCGTGTAAAGACTCACCACCCAGGTTTTCCCGTTTAACAAGGAAACCGTCCCAGTCCCATGCCTCTCCTCACTATAGAAAGCATGGAGCCGGCTTGCTGGCCAATCATGGAAGGTGACGAGGGAGCTTCCCGGCCAATCAGAAAGCCGGGCACTGCGTCATTACACAGCGCCCGGCTTCCTGATTGGCCAGCTTCCCAACCAATCAGGAAGCCGGGCAGCGCGTCATTACACGCTGCCCGGCTTCCTGATTGGCCGGGACAAGTGACGAGGGAGCATGGAGCCGGCTTCCAGGGCCAATCAGGAAGCCGGGCAGCGTGTAATGACGCGATGCCGGGCTTCCTGATACAGGAAGTATCTGGCTAGGCATCAGAGCATTTGGGCGAGTACGAGTACTCGCCCAAATACTTGGTATCGGCACCAATATTGATACTAGTATCGGTATCGGTGCACCTAATAAATACTGTGCTGGTTTTCAATAAAGTCAGTTCCTGTTTTGACTTCAACATAGGTGTTGTCTGATGTTTGGGGTAAATCTTTATTATTTGGGGAGTTTAGTTTTCTGTCCTAATATATTGGTTCCGTCCAATAATTAGGCAGGTTTCGGCTGAGGATGCTAAAATTTGGGTTCCAGCAGAGAGAGGCTACATAGTGAAGGAGGCACCCAGTTGGGGTACCAGGCAGTCTGTCACACTCCCTATTTAGAAAACCTATAATTCAAAACCAGGCTTTTATTTTTATTACCCCAATATTTACCCTCTTCATTTGTCCTGGCGAGGATTGTTACCTAAACAGAAAGTGATGAATAATCCCAAATTTTACAGTTGTTAATGTTAAAGACGTAAGAAAAAAACCTCCCAATGTGTATACCTAACAGGGAACTTCCCTTCACTTTGGAGATTTTCACTCGCTTCTGTGTTTCTAAGAACACAGACAGGAAACACAGGAACACGGACAGGAAATAAAAATAACTGACAAGTGTTTTAACTATTTCTTATTCCATCCAGGACAAATGGACTAAGACATTTGTGGCTACAGATATACTTTAAAAATATTAGATATATAATTTATAAAGATAAAGAAATATAGAGATAAATGTAGAAACTATGTAAAAGTTTTTTGATCATACTGAAGAATTTGTTTACTAGAAAAAAAAATAAAAGGTTAGAATTATATAGCTGATTTATTGACTACGGATCATATGTCTCCTGCAGAAAATAAATGTGATTTGCAAGAAGCTGATTTAGTGTGACAAAGAGGGCATCACATTAACAGCGCAATCGTTGGAAAAAATAGCTGCTAAAACATTTAGCAGATTTCAGCCTGAGATCAGACACCCCAGCGTGACGTGAGAAAAGCCAAGCATAAAATGGCGTCTTGCTGTTTGTCCATGCACTCCCAATGGCTCCCACCATCCCTAGCAGAGAACACGAGGAGAAAATTAGCTTTGGAAAATGATCCTTATCCGTAGCCAGTGTGAGGACCATTATGTTTATCAGTACATCACAAAGTAGTTCAGCCTATTAAAATTATTCCAGTTTATTTCTCTAGTAAAGTTGTTTTGCATTCCGGCTCAGAGGCTTGATGTCAACATGAAGCCATCTTAAGGTGAAAGCCATCTTGGTTTGGACCTAGCTGTAGCCATAATGATATATGTCAAGGATTAGGGTATGAGAAATGAAGGAAAACTCTGCAGATCAATTGTTTTTAAAGAAGATATTTGAGCTTCATGTTTTTTGGAGATCATCATTTTATGCATTTCACGTAGCCAGCTTGGTTCAGGCCTAAGCCTTTGCCTACACTGAAGTGCAGCCATTTTATATTTGACTTCATTTATGTTATTTTCAAGTCTTACCTGACTTTCTTCCTGTCACATTTGTAACCGTGGACTCCCCACCCTATTGTGTATATAACCTTTTTATTGTTTATCCGATTAACCGATTAATCGAACTTAATAATCGGCTAACTAATCGATTTTGAAAATAATCGTTAGCTGCAGCTCTAGTGGACTTCCTACTCTATTGTGTTTGTAACAGTGGACTCCACACTTTATTGTGTATATAACCGTGGACTTCCTACTCTATTATGTATGCAACAGTGGACTCCCCACTTTATTGTGTATTTAACCATGGACTTCCCATCTATTGTGTATATAACCGTGGACTCCCCACTCTGTTGTGTATTTAACCGTGAACTTCCCATTTATCATGCATGTAACTGTGGACTCCCCACTTTATTGCATATATAACTGTGGACTGACTACTCTATTGTGTATGTAACAGTGGACTCCACACTTTATTGTGTATATAACCGTGGACTTCCTACTCTATTATGTATGCAACAGTGGACTCCCCACTTTATTGTGTATTTAACCATGGACTTCCCATCTATTGTGTATATAAACCGTGGACTCCCCATTTATCATGCATGTAACTGTGGACTCCCCACTTTATTGTGTATGTATCCATGGACTCACCACTCTATTGTATATATACTCATGGACTCTCCATCTAACATTATGTTGAAAGAAAATCCTAACATCCCTTTCTCTGTTTAGTTGATGAGTATTTGTTCACTGTAGCGATACATTTTTATTAAAATATAATATGAATGAGGGTGATTACTTTTTTGGCACAAAGACAACTTAAGAATAGTTTAAAGGATCTTCAGTAACTCTCAGGATCCTTTTAAACCCCACTGCACCCTTAAAATCACCCAAATTTCCCTTAAACTACACCTTTCCTATAGACTCCCATGCATTTTGCCCGAAAATATTTGATCATCCATACTTTCAGAAAGGAAATTTTAAATACAGTTAATTCAGTTACACTTTGTGAAAGGGTTAATGAATAAAGGCATCTAGAAATGTAATATGACTTTTTTACTGAGCAAAGATGAATAACATCAGTCACTGTTGGAAGAAATTTGCTAGCTTACCAGCATTTCTCCTCAAGATATTTCTGTAACCAATCATTCAGATGCAAAATTTCAGCTTGAACTATTGGGCTCTATATACAACAGACTTTTTCCATCACAGGAGGAGTGTTGGCAACTCTAAAGAGGGTGCACTCAGCATCAGAAGAGACAGTGACCTGCTAGTGTTCTATTGGTATCAAGTCAGGTAGCAAGTCCTTGGCAGTGTGCCAGGGGTAAGCACCAACAGGTGGCTTGTTACAGAATATTTAGGTGGCAGGGTTGACCCAATGCACTGCAACTATTTTTGGATTAAATAACATAAGCCCTGGGCAGGTAAACCACATTCCCAGTATGCATTTCCAGCCTTGGTTTTCAATCTTCACAGCTGTGTTCCTTTACCCAAATACTTTGCTGGTTAGGAAGATCTAGGAAAGAATGTCACCCACTGCGCTAAGAGCCTGGGGAAGGAAGACGTGAAATGTTAGACAATGGAAAAGAGCGCTTGCCGTTTTGTTTTAGCTTCATTCTTATCCTCTCCGGCTGTTTAGGTTATTAGCAGCGGCTCTTCTTTAGCTCGCCCTGTTCTGGCATTGGTAAAAAATAGTTTGACATACTCTGATCACTCCTTAGCGGTTTGATCTGTGTGCTCCTGGCATGAGTGGCATCCGGACCACACGCAATGGTATCATGCGCCACTTTGTGCTCTGTGGTGTCGCGGGCCATATGAGCCTTAAATAGCAACACTGTTCAGAAAAGAGAAATACTTTTTTTCCATGCAACTAGAAAGGCCCTAATCTATAAAAAAAAAATTATGTTCAGTCACTATTGTCGACCTACCAAGAATAATCTAACATTTTGAATCTCTCCATTTAGTTTAAAAAAATGATTGATTCCCCATCTATCGTCATTATTTTCTGCTCCAAATATATAAAGTTTGCTGTATTTTTTAAAACACAGCTGCCGTTGTGCACTATAGGTCATATTTCACTCCATTTGCCCAACACTTGTATTTCATATGCTTATGTTTATTATTCACCTGCATTTGAAGCGTGCTTGAAAGCCCATCTTCGGGCCCCTCATTTACCCCCTTCCCTCCCCCCTAGGATATAATTTATGTTTTTTTATACATTTTCAGATGTCACCAAAGCGGTCACTTGAAAAACAGGGTCTTTTTCCTCTTCACTTCTTCTCCAGAGCTGGACCATCTTTGATGAAGAGAAGTGGATTGAATGATGCTGGGCATCATTCAACCTGGAAGTTATGAGTTACTGCAGGGGACAGCATCGGAGTGAATGTGAGTATTGCCACCTAAGCAGCTTTTTTTAGATCAATATGTCCTGGGATCACCATTAAAAAAAAATGCCCAAATTGTGCTTTAAAAGGCAAATCTGCAGATTTCTATTTAATTTAGAGGTGTTGCATAGATGAACATTTTGAGACCGCGTTTGACCTGCTTTTTTTTCTTCGGCTGTAGCAAGCCCTATTGAGATCCATTCATGTTGCAAGCAAAGCAAACTTAGCCCTAGCTGTATTTTGCATTGCATGCCTCTGACTAACTCATCATTCAAATGAACAATGCAGCATTCATTAACAAAGCCCATCAACACATGACCTTGCCACTTTTTAGCAGTACAGACCACCAAACAATAGATGGTTTCATGTTTCTAGAATTACAGTGAGTCTTCTGACTCCTCTCACATACTTCCCAAGTTTCTTGGTAAAATTAAAAAGAAAATCTCCTTTTAGAACAGAATATTTAGGCAACAGATACGCACATCCTTGATCACAGGGAACAAATTGGATTAAAGCAGAATAATTACCACTTTAATCCACTGGGACTTTCTCCACCTCTACGCAATCATCTGTAAGATGAATGAAAAATGTTAAGTGCACAGTAAACAACTTTGGCAGTTAAATAATACATTACACAGAACTCTACACCAGAGCTAAAAGATGGACATTTGATGAGGAATGAAGGACAGGCGGATATGGTCCAAAAGAAAGGCAGTCCCTCCGAATGAAGATTAGTTGGTAACAATGCTCTCCATATCTCCCTTCCATCAGCAGTTCTCTTGCTGCATTTAACCACAAATATGATATCCAAAAGTGCTTAGAAGAGGGAAAGACAATAAGGAAAAGTTCCTAATCCGGGCCTCGGTGGCCTTGTGGGAAATCCGGGCCTGCTCACACTGCTACCCTAGGCACTGGCCCATAAATGCTGAAAATGAGCATTCTAACCTCAAATCCCTATTTGCAAATGGCAGCATTTCTCCTCCTTGTTTGACACATTCACCCCTTAATCATATATCTTTTAGATAGTAAGCCCTCATGGACAGGGCCATCCTTACCATCCTTATCATCTTGTCTTGAATTGTAATTGTGATTGTAATGTGTTTCTGTAAATCGCTGCGCAAACTGTTGGTGCTATATAAATCCTGTATTATAATAATAATAATGATAATAATAAATCTAAAAAGAACTTGAGATGATAGATGATAGATCCATTCTGAAGCAATGGATGCAAAGAGCTCCTGTGGGTGTCAGGCCGGCCGTGCGATGACCTCCTGCGGTGGGTTTGTGAGGTTAGGCTAGGTCACCCATTGTAACAACTTTCCATCTTCTCCTCCTAATCTATCATTTCATCACATCAGCGAGGAGCCATATGGAAAACAGATCTGTATTGTACAAATTCCTCAATCTCCCACCAGTGTTTACACAACGCTGAGCCCATCTGCAACTCTAGGAAAATCCTAGCTCTAACTTCTCTCTCCATTTTATGACACGTTTATAATTTATTATCACGCAGCTTGCAGGATTTTGTATACAGAGTGCTGGAAAGCGGACGTTACACATGTTCAAATAAATACAGGACTAAATCACGAGGCTAAGAGAGCCAAATGTGGGTGAGCCATGCCCAGCGTGGTGTATCGAGGAACGGTAATGACGTCATTGTGTCTGCTGCAGTGACTGCATCACGTTTTCTGCCATTGTGCAAATTCTGCAATGCCATATAAAAGGTTTGTGACAGGTGGAACACCCAATTGTTACCTACTTTGAGGCTCACTGCATTGCCCAGGATGCATAGGAATTGAACTGGGTAGAAACGGAAAATAACTTTTGCTGGACTCTAAAACTGTCAAATAGTGTAATTTGCTGAAGTGAACTCAGAATGAACAAAGGTGCAGCTCAGACACAACTGGCTGCCCTCTGTGTCACTTTTTCTCTCTGCAAATTGTAACGTTTATGTTATGTGGTGTGTTGTGTCATTGCCAGCGGTAAGGAGAGCAGTATGTAAGCTGTATGTAATGAAAAACACAACAGTGCAAATATGAATTAAAGTGACACTACACTCAGGATTTAAATCTTAAAAATGCATTCAAGTACCATAACTATTAATACAAATGTATCTTATTTGTGTATCACTCAGCTGTAGATCCCCAAATCATATCAGAATTGGTGCTGATGCTGTCCTTCCTTCTAGAGGGTAGCTACTTTTCTTCCCCATTGTGCCTGTGCGTGTTGTAATGTATCCACCGCTATGAAGTCACTCCTCTGATGGACTACAATCTCATATTTAGATTTCTAATATGTACTGAGATTGTAGTCTATCTCGGGAGCGAGTTTGGATCTGTGGCTACTTTACAACACATGCAGGGACCATGGGGAACAAAAGTAGCCACCCTCCAGGAGGAAGGACAGTGTCAGCACCAGATCAGAGATGATTTGAGGGACTACAGCTGAGTGTTACACAAATAAGATACATTTTTGTTAATAGTTAGGGTACTTAAAGCGGACCTACACTCAAAAATCAAATTCTACCAATGCATCCCTCTATGTATGATGATTAATAATAACATAGACATGTCAGGTGTAAAATGCTGTGATTTTGAAATACTTACACTTGCTGAACATTCACTTCCTGCTTTGAAAGGGAAAAATGACTACAGTTTGCCAAAGCAATGCACACTGGGATCGCCTTGTCATCAGCAGAGCATTGCTGGGAAATCTCATCTGTAATCTCATGAGATCTCAGGGAAAGGCATTTTCCTCCCCTGAGATGATGTGCATGGTCACATGTCCTAGTCACATGTGCCAGAAATTCAGTAAGTAAAGGGAGAGCTAGTAATCTGCCCTTAGTAAACATGGCCACTGTAAGAAGACTGGGATTGAAAAGAGAGATAAAGTATGCACAAAATAAAAAGCCAGCAATTATCTAGAAGTATGTGTTTGTAGATTGTCATTACTAAACATTTCTAAAGGTGCCTTTGTTGTTATTTTAAAGATATGGGTGAAGGTTTGCTTTAAAGGCATTTTTAAGATTTAACTCCTGAGTTTAGTGTCGCTTTAAAGTGGTAAAAGTAATGTAATGATTTTATGTGGTGAAGGGTTTGAAATCTAACGTGTAAGGAAACTTTCAAAAAGTGTTTTTTTTATATAGTTTTCTTACCTCCCCCCACTGCCCATGTATTAGAACCCACCCTGTTGACATATATGAAACATGAAGACAGGAGGGTGGGTTAGATCAGCACTTGCTCTGCAGGCAAATCACCGGGGTGCATAAGTATTAAATGACAGTGATTGAGTCACCATAAGTGAATGTTTGGTCAAGTCAGATTCACTGTTTTATAAATATGTCCCTTAATCTAGATTCCAGTTATAGAAAATCAGATCTAGCCTCCGACTGAAATGAAAATATAGTTCTTAATAATATAAAATTACCAAATCATATATGCAGCAATTATGTGCATTGTCTTAATTTGAGAAATTTGAGTTTTCCTTTAAAAAAAGATATAAAAGGTTTTACAAGGTGTCCTGGATAAGATGACATGTGATGCAGGTGCCCTCCAGTGGCTGATGTGTATTACAGTGATCCAGTCTATGTCAGCGTAGGCTAAATGAGTGAATCCATCCAAGTATATTTACAACTAAAGCATTATTTAATTCAAATAAAATGTACTGAATAAATCCATGTTTCTTTAATAGGAAAGTATTGCGTATATTCAAAGAGTTGTCATATTTTAATTTCTAATTTTAATTATTTACCTTTCTTTCTCTTTTTTTATTATCTATTTTTAGGTGTCAGAAAAAAATGAGATCTAAGGGTAAGTAGGGACATGAGTTTAATTAAAAAAAAACAAAAAACAATCTTCAAGTAGAGCGAGCAAGATTTAGAACCTCTGTTAGGATTTTATTTCTAATATACAGCAAAACGTAAGAGCTGTACTCCAATCTGGAGGGACAAAGACAGATAAGGGGCAAAATGAATACTCAATTCTTATTCAAGGGTGCCTTATTTAATGTTGGAATCTTATCAAAATGTAAAACCCCAAAACTCCCTTATAAGGGCTATGAACCAATGATATCAAATCAATATCAGAACCATGATACAAAAACACAACAAAGAAAAAACAAATTGAAGAATTAAAATATATACTTTAAAAGAGCTACGAATACACCAAATATCAAGCAAAGCATGTCCACATAGTGCTAGATATCATCAAAATGCCAACAGAACGCAAAGCACAGTATAGTATGTCAATAAAATTATTTCCATCAAGCTGATCATATTTAAATGTGATTGCCAGGGCTGTAGTCAGTCTGGCTGGACTATAGTTGGCCTTCATCTGGTTAATTCCAGGTGTCTGGCAAAAATTGTACCTACCTGGGTGGGGTGTGACTCTACTGTAGTGTGGGACAGCTAATAAGGGGCACTGTGAGTGTATGTGCAGTTCAGCAGCCAATCACTGGGTCTCTCTCAACCATTGTTGCATGCTGGGAAAGGGTACATATACTTGAGGGAATTGCCATGTGCTCAGTCTAGTTCGGGACCAAGCATGGATTAGTCCAGGCTTGGATGCCATCCAGTCACCCCCCAGGCTAAGCCTGAGGCCTGGGGGTGGAGATGCTGGAGTGGGAGAAGTGTTTCACTAGGCGTCAATTATGGAGGAGGCCTGTGCTGTTGCTAGAGGAAGAGAACCAGGCAAGCTGATGGCTGTTGAAGGTACCCAGAACATAGTGGACCTCAGGAGCAAGTCTGGTATCTCTCCTGTTGAAGATCCGTGCTCATCCCTGCTCATCTGTTACCCAAATTCCTATTAACTGGGCTACGAATGGATCTACACTGAATTGCTTAAAGGGTCTGGTGAGTGCGGAGTCTATGTCTGTTATACTCTGGATGTCTAAGATCCCCTATACCCTCTCTCCCCAGTGTGAAGATGTTAATAAGAGTTCTTCAGCATTATACCTCTGGAGTGGACATCAGCTCTGTGGGCATTAGATAAGGGCAGTTAAATGCTAATGGCGCAGCAACCCCTAGACAACTAGTGATGACCCAGGTTATTCTGGCGGCTTCTTCAGGGGAGAGCGCTACAATTGAAAGACTGTATAAAAGACTAAGCATAGATTCTTCTATGGTGCCACAGCTAAAATGGCTCTATTCCTTACTTTTCTGTGATTCGTTGTATCACATAATAAGCAGTTGAGCCATTTTTGCCTCTCAGTATGATCACTGACTTTCTTGGTTCACATATCAAGCAACAGGGTAACCTGCAAACGACAGAATATATTCAACAACAATTAGATATACAATCTTTATGTCAAAAATAAGATACATTTATGGTGCTTAATTTAATAACAAAGAAGCAGAAATGATAGAATAATAAAGCCACAGAGAGATAGAGGGTTCCAGTTGGTTTGTTCACATCTTTCCTGCAATTGATGTTCACTGTACGACTACCAGACATGGAGTGATTGAGCATGTGTAAACCAACACTATTGGCTGGACTCCCTGCCTCTCACTTTTCTGTAATAGACTTTGCCTACTGACCTGCTTGTGTTGTACTGAATAGCTACATAAAGTGTATTTCCACTTTTACAGCTAAATTGCGGTAACATCTACTTTGTATTTGTTACTCATTCACATCGCATATATTTAAAATGCTCACATATTACTCGCTTTTCTGAGAAAAGCTTTTCTCTAAACTCAATTTCCCTTTGGAATGCAATATGGGCTGGGAAGTTTAATGTTAACCTTAAATAACCCTGTATGTACTGTGCTGGCAGGTCTCATCAGTTGTAAACTAGATTTGAACATTCGTCTGTCCTAACAAAGGGTTAAACTCCTAGAAGCATTGTATGTAAATGAGGGGGGAGCTCAGTCTGTCCTTAGTCTTTCTATGGGGACAGACAGAGTTTCCTTTCATTTTGAAATTGTACAGAGAAGTTTGCAATCTGTCCAAAGGCCAACTACACAGAGACATCTAAAAAGGTAAGAAATATGTTTTGATTATATTGAGATATTCTGATATGAATGGGAAAACATATGAAACATATAGAGGGGTTTTATCGAATTTGTCTGTTCGTGAACCCCTTCTTTACTGTATGATACTGTATGATACTACCTGAATATGTATTCTGTTAGTATATCTCTATGCTAGATACTAGATCTCTATGCGCTACTCTTTGTGTGCTATGTAGTTTACATACCTGGCTTGGTCATGGCACTGACTCATGGAAAACACTGCTGAGGGACTACCAACCGCAGCATTTCTAGCTGAAGGACTGTTAGTTGCCTGTGACTAGCTGCACAATGCTGACTCTAGATGTACCAAATTTCTCAACCAATTTCCCAATTTTCTGAGATAGGAAACCCTTAATTTTATGAATTACGGCCTTGGCACATTTTCAGTCTTTTCTCCATCATATAAAAATGAGACCAAAAATTATTCACATAAGGCTCATTTCACACAACTTTATCACGGGGTAAGTACCTTTATGTTAAAAACATGACTAATTTTCAAATCTCATTGGACTCAACGGAAAATAGCTGTCACTTTTTTAAAAATGAGGATCCTTTATCCTTGCGTGTTAGCTTTGTGAACTCAGCCTATTTTTTCAATAGTTTTTATGTTTTAAATACACAAAAGTGCAAATAAGATACATGGGAACAGAGAACGTTCATTGCTGTACTATATAACCAAGATCAGTGTGGACTAGAGCATCAAAGGACATCTGCCCGAATGCCGTAAAATGCATGTATTGTTGGTCTAATATTGAGGATAGTGAAGTAAGGCTGGCATGCTTATAAAAACAAGCTTCAACCTATCGTTGGTTTGTTACCAAAATCAGGAGAACAGGAGAAACAGAGCTAGAAAAGGTTGATATGAATAGAAGACAGAAAGTTTAGTGTGGGATGTAAAGCGAAGAAAGAGAGTTAGGCTTCGTTCACATATTAGAAAAATGCGCTAAACATAAAAATGAATACATTTAAATGTATACCGTTCACACTTGTGCGGCGTCCAATCGGTACAAAAACACACACTGCGCAAAATAGCCTGAGCGCAATATTACGGGCGGATTCTGCAAACGTGCGGAGTCCACGCGTATGCTAAAATATGCACGTTTTCGTGCAGCAACGCCATATGTGAATGGAGCCTCAGGGGAGAAGTCCCTCTCCACAAGTCCGATTAAATGGACATCAAAGATATTTACTGAGTGCTGGTGATTTCTGCTTTCCACTGGAGCCTCAGGGGTTCTTGAGTTACAGGGGTTCTTGAGATAGATAGATTTAGATAGATTTATTTATTTGTCACATACATAATCGTACAAGTATGATATGCAGTGAAATGCTTACACGACTGCAAGAAGGAGAGGGAAAAGTACAAGTAGAGAGAAGAATCAATAATAATATAAGGCTTTTACATCACAAAATAAAATATCAATGTTAAAATTTAAATATAAAAAATTTAATTAGACTAAAAATGCAAATACAGTATGAAGTGTAAAGTGTGCGAGTGCTAACAGCAGCAATACGGAGTGAATGAATTAAGGTGATGACCAGCAGTGTATTGACCTTTCTTTGACCATTCTTTTTAAAGTGCAGATGTGCAGTAAATGTGAGTGTAAGAACATTTACCTAATCAGGCAGTAGAATGTATGTCTATATAGAGATCTGATTGAGAGACCGTATAGCCTGAGGGAAGAAGCTTCTCCTCAGTCTCTCTGTGTTGGCCTTCAGGGAGCGAAAACGCTTCCCAGACCTCAACAAAGAGAAAAGTCCATTATTGGGATGGCTGGGGTCCCTCACGATCTTCCTGGCCTTGGTCCAGCACCGCTTGCTGTAGATCGAATTCAGGTCAGGGAGTTTAGTTCGGATGATTCTCTCAGCTGATCGCACCACCCTCTGAAGAGCTCGTCTGTCCTGCACGCTGCTGTTCCCAAACCAGGTAGTGGTGTTTCCCATCAGGATGCTCTCTATGGTGAATATAAAACAAGAAAAACCTGCGCTTCTGGACCCAAAAAAAACCCAGAATAGCCAGAAGCTGCTATAACTTAGGCAGTGAGCCTCAAAGGAATAGTGAATAAATAGTGTAGCGCTAAAGGCTTTGAAGTGTATAAAACCAAATAAATGTGTAAAGTGAAATAACTCTCTTATAAATATGTGTCAATAAAAAATATACTCCAACACATGAAAATATTTTAACAATTTGATGAGTGAAAACAGCTGAAAAAAGCTGAAGAAAAGCTGAAAAAAGTCTTCAAACCACAAATAATGCTTATATCAGTGAAAAATACAAAACAATCTCAAGCAAGAAAAATAAAGATTTGCAATATTGTGTCCAGATTACTTAAGTGAAACAAATATGTGATTATTGTGTCCAAATAATCGTGAATTATTCAAAAAGAAATATGTTTTTAAACTTTGACAAATATTGTGACTAATAATTATTGAAAATAAATCTGATGATGATCCAATAAATCTAAAAAAAGTCCTTTTCTTTCTTTCTTAAATATGTGTCCAATCGATGTTCCTTTAATCGTGTATTTAGACAAGCAGGAAACAAGTGTAAAGGATCCCCTCAAGGGTACACACTCACCAGATTTAGGAGGTATACAGCTCGAGTATAATGCCGGGATACCGGTAACTGTTCACCATCCGATCGTCTGGTTCGTCTTTCCCGAGGTGTATGGAAAACCTGTGTCCGTCTCCTACTTCAGTTTTGAGGGATATATGGGTTGAATGTGATGCTGGGATAACGGCAGCTGTTCACCATCCACCTCTGGCTTCTTTTTAACAAGGTGTGTGGGAAGCCGATAGCCAACTCCCGATTTTCCGTGTTAAAAGAGGTAAAAAGGAAACTCCCTAGTGTAGTAAATTAAAATCGTTTAATTCAATATTTAAAACAGCACTGAGCGGCTGATTATTAAGACGTCAATAAGTAAAAAACTGGTTGAATTAAAATAAGTACAAAAAAAGCCGGCCGGTCAGTTAGATCACACAAGACTGAAAGTATAACGTAAATGGGGGCGGTCCTGCCACAATAAGCGCAGCGTCCCGGTGTTGTGTTTGGTGCTGTGTGAGTGCCTCATGCAGCTCGCATAAAGCAGTGTCCGTGTCTGCCTGGGGTGGAATATAAACAGCGCTGACTATGACCGATGTAAACTCCCGAGGAAGGTAAAAAGGACGACATTTGACTGCTAATAGTTCCAGGTTGGGTGTGCAGGAGCGTGTGAGAGGAACGACACTCGCGCTGTTACACCAGCTACTGTTCACCATTAGACACACGCCGTCTCCCCTTGACTTCCCCGAATCCAAAGTTCTATCCATGCGGTGAACCGAGAAGAACTCGGCCGGCTGGATGGCATGATCCGGTACCGCTGGGCTTAGCCATGTCTCGGTGAAGCAGAGGAGGTTGCAGTCCCGAATGTCTCTCTGAAACTTTACCCTGGCCCTGATGTCATCGAGCTTGTTTTCCAGCGACTGGACGTTGGCAAGCAGGATGCTTGGCAGAGGTGTGCGGTGTGCACGGGCTCTCAGCCTGTTCCTAATCCCGGCTCGTTTTCCCCGGGGTCGCCGCTTCGGTTTGCGTCCTTTGTTCTCCCACAGGATCTCACTCGGCCAGCTTGGATCCGGGGTTAAAACCGTCAAAAGTTGTGAGTACAGATAGAAATAAGAACATCTCTATTGTACTTGATGCACTCCATTGTAAGGAATTGACCAATTTAAATGTCCTTGAAGTCAATTTAAAACAAAAATAGGAACAGTGGATCAGAGCAGTAGTGACGGCAGCTGACTACACCGGCGCCATCTTGGAGGGGAGGAAGGGAAAGAGAACCTGAGGTACCGGCCGTATGGATGTTTCCTTCCGTCTAGACACTGCTAGAGGCCCTGATGGCGCTGAGGAGCATAGGAAATAAATACTCATTCCCTATGCTCTTCACCTCCGTCTAGTGGCCATAATGTGGCATAACATTAGATTACATTCGACCTGAAAAGAAAATATACTAAGAATGTTTGTTTTTGCCTCTGTTCGCACAGAGTGAACGTTCGCCAAGATGAAGAAGGTGAATTACTCTGCAAATTGTTTATAAATAGACCCTAATATTAGGCGAGTTGGTTTAGAGAAATTGGTATGTATTAAAAACTAGTTGAATCATTATTACCAAAATTCATAAACTCTAAGTCTCCTGACATTTGAAAGCCTATTGACTTTTTTCTGTCAGAAAGGATCACTTTAGCAGTCAAAAATTGCCAGAATGCTGGAGAAATGGCAACTATGTCCCCGTAGGTTAAAAGGGGCGACAGATATTTTCCAGTGTGACAAAGAACGCCACAATGTTTCCAGCATGGCGGGATAACAAACATAAAATATGCTGGAAATTTTTTTTGATAAAATCTACAGATATACTTTCATAATATTCACTATGAATCATGCAAGAGTGCCTCGGCTATATGGGGCAAACATGCAGCCGTGGCTGTTCATTATGTTTTTCCTTTGCTTATTTTGCAATGGTTAAGTGAGCATCTTAATATATTTCAATATTTTCTGTGCTTAATAAATAAATCATAAAAAGGTGTGGAAATGTAGGCTGGGATCTCTGTTATTAGCACATAATTAGTCTGTCTGACTTGGTGTGAAGGATGTGAGCAGCAGTTATCAGAAGTTGCAAATTGCGCGAATATGATCCACTTTTTAATTTTTTCACCAGGAGCCGGAGAGTTTGAAATTGGAAATTGTGCTTTGTGAGATCAGCTGTGAGGAGTGAGATTCAGGATGTCATATCTGGTGCCCATCACCATGCAGAACCAAGCATCAGAGGTAAAGTCACATATACAATGATGGTGCCCAAGATAAAATATTTCTTAAATCATCTGTCAGCATTTCATTGTCCTCCAACCCCAGCCAACAGGGTTTGATTATTCTGGGACCCCAAATGTCAATGTAGCATTGCTGTGGGAATCCCAAATGTCACTGTGTCACTGTTCTGAATACTCAAGTATCATCATGTCACTGCATCTACAAGTGTGTCACTATTCTGGTCCCCAAGTGTCAATAAGTCACTGTTCTAGAACTCCCAAGTGTCAGTTTGTCATTGTTCTGGGACCCCTCAAATGTCAAAGTGTCATTGTTTTGGTAATCCCAAATGTAAGTGTGCCAATTTTCTGGGTTCCCTAAGTGTCAATGCATCAATATTCTTCGACCTGCAAGTGTCAGTTTATCTCTGTTTTGGGTTCTTGACTATCATTAGATTACTGTTCTGGAACCCACAAGTATCAGTTTTTCATTGTTCTGGGTCCCCTAAGTTTCAGTGTGTAAATGTTTTTTGACACTCAAGTGTTTGTGTGTCATTGTGCTGTAACATCCAAGTGTCAGCATTTTTTATTGTACTGTGTGTCAGTGTATCATTTTTGGGACCCCTAAGTGTCATTGTGTCAATTCTTTGGACTTGGAAGCGTCAGTGTGTCATTGTTTTGGATCTCCAACTGTCAGTGTGGCATTGTTCTAGGGGCCTCAAGTACCAGAATCTTATTGTTCAGGGAATCCAGAATGTCAGTGTGCCATGTTTGGAGACCCTCAAGTGGCAGTGTGTCATTGTTTGCCTCGCAGCCCCCTTGATTTCAATGGGGTCATATCCATATGGCAAAAAGGCTGCTGCTTCTTTTTGTGCAACAAGCGACCCACGTTTGGAGTGCCATTAGAAATGTATGGCGCCACAAGCACATTTCGCGTTTGTGCTCAATTGCACGAACGTGTGGCAATCACGCACGAATTGCCACGCGTTCTTGGAATGCTCAGATATGAACCAGGCCTAAGTGTCAATGTGCCATTGTTCTCAGACTCAGATGTCAGAATTTCGAACCTGAAAACCAGTGCATCACAGTTCTTCAAACAAAGTCTGGCTTCCCTACTACAACGTATCCATTCTACAAAGGTAACTTGCAAAAACCTGTAACCAAGGACAACTTCAAGGGTGTCACTTGGGGTCATGAGCTTGTGCCTGCACCCATATGGTCTAAGAAATGAAAATTTTTATCTTTAAATCTGTATTCTGCCATTAAGACCTTTTAGTTGAAATCTGCCTTTGTTGCATTTCAGTCTGTTAATCTGCAGATCATTACCAAGAGACCTAAAGATCTTATGAACTGTAGTTAACCTTAACTAATAATTCCCTAGACAGATCCATAATGATATATTTTACAGACCCCAGTCCCTCTGATACAGCTACCGGAATTGACTCAGCCTCGTATATAAAAAGGGCTTACCTTGTTATAGGCTGTGAAGGTACTAACCTGGAAACTCAGGCGCAGCTTGGTGATTCCCACAGGTCTGTTTCAAAATTCTTGGCTGTGATAAATATAACTACATTCACTTAAACCTGTTCATTGGTGCAAAGATTCAAACAGCAAATCATCAGATCTCCAACCCCAGACAACTAAGAATTGGAAAAACGTTGCATGGTTTGACAAATCCTAATTTCTAATGCAGAATTCAGATGAGATGGTTGGGATTTGTCATACAGACCACTAATCCATGGAACCATCTTATCTTGTGTAAATGGTTCAGGCTGGCAGCGGTGTATTGGTGTGTGAAGGTTCCCTTGGCAAATATTAAGCCACTTAGTATCTCATGGGCATTGTTTAAAGTCCAGTGGCTAAATCCAACAAGATTAGACAACATAATCACACAGCAAGCATTGTATCAAGCTGGTTTCATGAACATGACGGTGACTTTGTGTACCCCAATGACCTCCAAAGTCACCATATCTGAAGCACTACTGGGATGAGCGGGAAGATTCTCAGCATTAACCAAAATGAAGGAGCTGTGTGATGGCACTGAGTTGACACGAACCAAAATCTCTAATAACATTTCCAACATATTGTTGCATCAACGCCATGAAAAATTGGTTGCTGTTCTGAAAGTACAATGGGGTCCATCACAATACTAATTCAGGCTGCCTACTAAATTGAACATACACAAACAAACATCACAGGGTAGGTACTAAAATAAATCCCTGTCCTGGAACAAGCACTGAGCCAGTGAAGTCTGCACTGATGGCTCTGGAACCTGAAAGTATAAAAACCAAACCAGCAATGGCAGCTCATGTTTGTTTGTTTTTGAACTTCGCAGGTTCACTTTAAAGTTATTAAAAAACTTTATCAGTAAACAAAGTCTTTTTTTCCCCCCGCAACAAATATAGTATCATTTATATGATAAAGATTGTGTGCATTCTTATATTTAGACATTAACTCAGATACATATTCATACTTATCTCCCGGGGAGAAAGTTGCTCGTTCTCAGCTGTGAAAATATTCCTTAATGGCTTTAGTACTTAAGAGGGGCGCATTGCGTGCATTCTGTAGCTGAGTCTGCCGGCTGCTACAACAGCCCTCAGCAAATCTTATAATAAGCCAATGATGCATATTAATGCCAGCTGTGTAATTGATGGACTTTTACCACTCCTTGGAGCTGTTTCCAAGAACTTGGTAAATGTGCAATGCCAACGTGACTTGTCTTAGAACTTGGAATTTGCATTCTGTTCTCTGTTACATTACAACCTGCTAAAACAATTATATAATGCCGCCGAATGATCATCACTGATTATGTCTTTTATTTAAAGGGGTTGCGCAAAGCTGAATACAGACTCTTGAAGTGGACCTTTGATAAAAATTCATACTTTATGTACATTGATAAGGCATATGACAACATTACTTATCAAACTATTATGAGTAAAAGAGAACCTATTTCTTGCTGCTGCATTTCTTTATGTGGCTTGAAGCCAAGGTGATGATTAAATGGTCTCTGGCTACCAGAAGGATAGGTGTTTTATGTAGTTACAGACTGCATAGAATCTATTGGTTTTAATTAGACGTACACTGTCTGGCATGCTTGCCATGAGATAAAAGAAAGAACAAGGCTCAACCATTATGCAACGCTGCAACTCTGGCAGCAGAAACTGCTATATGTAATGAACAAAGACAGTATATGGTACATGCAGAATTACGAAATATACATAGGGAGAAAAGCTGTTACAACACTAATGCACAATAAAAAAATGTTTTATCCTTCTTGAATCCTTGGCAAGGCGAACGTTACCCAAAACAAGTGTAGCGCCCTCTAAAATGTCGCTATTCAATTTAGAGATACCTGGACTGTAACCAGTCTAGATACTGATTATACAGGGCTCTGCATTCTATAGGTGTCCCTGAATCTGCTGGATTGATTGCTCCTCCTGTTGCTGAGGAAAAGGGAGCCTTGGCATACAGTGAGGGAGGATCCATCCTCAGATTATGATTAGGCACCTGACCCTAGCCAATCCCTGAGTAGGATGACTCAGAGGCATGGTTGAAGGCAGGTAATAAAAGGTCTGGGGACACTGTGCAGAGGTCTCTTCCCCCTTGGGGCCTCGCCCTAGGAGGTCTGTGTGATGCAAGCAAATGGCCTGGGCCTCAGCACATGGCAGGTGCTGAGGGGCCTGGAGGCCTAGGATACACTGATACTTTGCTGGGCCCACACACGTGGCAGGTGTTGGGTGCCTGGTTCTAAGAAGATACTACCACTAACCTGGAGTGCTCCCTGGCAGTTGCAGATGCTGAGGGCACAGAGATTCCAGATCCTGAAGAGGAAAATACCTGATGGAAGCTGGGTCGGAGGGAGAGTCTGCTTGTTGAAGGGTACCGCAGAGGAGCTGGTGAGAGCGTCCGTCTGGGACCCACAAGGGAGATCCCTCACCCTATTCCAGGTATCTGTTCGAGAAGAAGCCAGGGGCCCTTACCTGAGTCCAGAGATAGCTAACCTTTTCCAGACTAGCTACTGGACCATCCTGGCTGTTCGCAGTATTGCTACTACTATTGGTCCCTGGGACCAGATCACAGTTATATCAGCCTTAGCGTTTGCTAGAGGGGAAAGCTGTCCTCTGAAGCATTTCCAAGGGCATCCTACAGATCCTAAACCCTCTCTCTCTTGTTGAACTTGCAAATAAATACCCCAAAAGACCCTGAGACTCGAGTCCATTCTGTCCATTAGTGTTGGTGTGCTGCTGCTGAACAAAGGGGATCGGTGGCTGGAACAAACAGGTAGGAGAACCTATTTCATATTCAGTGGCTCCTTCGGGGGTGAGCGCTACACGTGGGGGCCTCGTCCGGGATTCTCCTGACCTAGTTTATGCTGCCGTTGCCCCTAGCAACCGACTGAAGATTTTGCGTTTTCCAGTATTTTTGTGAACTGTCTTTTTGGGGAACCCAAGAACGGACTGTTGCAGAGTATATTGATGTGAGAGAGCCATATTTCTACAAGAGAGAGGGTCTTCTAGTACTTGATCACTTTCTGCCAGCAACCCGAGGGTTAATTGTGCAGGAAACTCTCCGGCGGGAAGCTGTGGCACCAGAGCGGTGATAAGAAGGCGGAGCTCCTGACCTGTGCGTACGTGAGCAGTCTGCAGGGGAAGACGGTCCACGCGTAGCAGAAGAGATGGCGCAATACAGCTTCATGGAGAGTTCAGTGGCTTCCAAGCTCACCGGACCCAGTGTACCTGAGTCGGTGGAATGGAGAAATGAGTTCCAGCTTACCCAGCTAACTGACACCGGAGTGAGGATGTCCCTCAGAGGTGAAGTGGCGTTATGCAGCATCAGAGGAACCGAGCACCTGGCCGTTACCTGCGGAAAGTGTGGAAAACTCTCTGCACTCATCAAAGCGTGGAGTCACTGTGGCCGTTGTGGAGATTGCCTCATGGAACTCATCGCATCGGAGCTACCACCGAGTGTCTACCGGGTGGATTGGGGGACCGGACGCTGTGAGGAGGCGAAGGAATTGAGCAGACCCGCGGCTGTGAGGTACCTGCCTCAACTTCCGTCCACTACCAGATCGACTGATGCTGACAACAGTGACAAGTCGTCTACACAAGGGCAGACTTTGATCGGCCACTCCCGCGGCCGCGGTCGAGGGGCCTTGATCGGACTGCTGAAGAAATCGGATGCACCTGCCAGCTCGTTCGGAGATCGGTGTCTGCAGGAAGGTGAGACCTCTGGGGTTGCTAGTGGGGGGGGGATCGGAGATAGGATCATCCCAGCCAGAACCGGAGCCAGAGGGGAACCCCTGTAGTACAGAGCAGCTGGAGCGGGACTTTGAGGGGGAGACCTCAGAGCTACCTCAGACAGACAGGTCATGGGGAGAGCTAGCGGAGGACGAACTCCCTGAAAATGTTGCCGAGCCAGTAGAGGAGGATCGGGTGGACAGTGCCCAGATCAGACAAAGTGGCAGGGGACTGGGCTTTCATCCGGCCTACTACGAGCGGCGGCTCGAATCTTCGCCACCCTGCATCTATAAACAAGTGGTGGTACACAATGAGGCCCATAAAGACCTGATTGAGAGGGCTCGGGATTCATGTGTCCCGACAGGAAAAGGGAATGTTGATGCGCTACCGAGACTGGCCAGACTTCAGAGAATTGTGAATAAGAGGGTCACTCTTGAGTATGGATATGAGTACCCCTATGTGCCTAAAGCTGTGATGGAAGAGGTAGAAGTCAAGAGAAATGCCTGGTGTGATAACGAGGTATGGGAGTACTTGGGAGTGCCCAAACCCTGCAGGAATGCGAGTTACCCAAAGTTATGGGAAACGTTCCTGTGCTGCAGACAGAGCTGGAGCCTGGGGCGTTACATCTTCAAAGATAAAGTGGTGGTGGTAAAGGCTGGTCGCAAGGATCAAGAATATGCCATTAACATATTTAATTCCAAAGGCAAGATGGTGCAAGTTCCAGATCCACACTTCTACAAGTGAGCATTTTGCCTTCAGTTGCCTTTCACCCTACTGTTTGCTGTTTTTTTTTATGTTTCCTGTTATGCATTGACTGGACTCTTGGGTTTGTTTCTACCAAGAAGAATTTTTGTGTTTAAATGGACTAAATGTATACTGTGGTTTGGCCACCCATAGCTATATAGTCAGATATGATGCTTTTTCTCTGTTTTGTTCCAGGATTTTTGCAGAGGTCCTTGTGATCAAAACCTACAGTCTCTTATTGTAGAAATTTATTTGATGCACTAATTTCTTTCACCTCTAGATGGCAGTAGAGGGGTGGACTTTAAGTTACTGAATAGTCACTAAATAGTCAAGTGTTACTGTAAGCACTACTGTTCAATTGATGTGTACTGATTTAACATTGGAGGATCATCCTTAAAGAGAATGATGCTTCAAAACTCTGATACTCAGGAATGTGTATGTTGCCTGGTATTTTGTTTATTCCTCTGCAGGTGATGTAACCCAGAGATCTGCACTTCTAGCAAACTACATTGCACTATTTGTATATTTGACCTAATTGATACTATTACTACTAGATAGTTGTAGGGACCTACTCCTGATATGTTTGATATGACATTGCTCATGCAAGAGTACCTGTCACTGAGCGGCTGATTTGCTCAGTGAGAGCCACTATTGCACCACCAAGATGTACTTTTGACAACAATTGATATGCAATCTAATGGTGAATTTCACAACTGTTATTACCTCTGTCAGTCTGTTTGCATGTATGAAACTACCTGTTGGCAGTTTACCCTTTTTACCCTTTCCCATCCACTTTTGCTGTAGGATGCCCAGCTCTTAGGAGTAAGAGCAGTTTTTGTTCCCAGCCTATGAGGACAAGGCCATTTTTAAGTAGGGGGAGAGTGTAGCGCCCTCTAAAATGTCGCTATTCAATTTAGAGATACCTGGACTGTAACCAGTCTAGATACTGATTATACAGGGGTCTGCATTCTATAGGTGTCCCTGAATCTGCTGGATTGATTGCTCCTCCTGTTGCAGAGGAAAGGGGAGCCTTGGCATACTCTTCCCCCTAGGAGGTCTGTGTGATGCAAGCAAATGGCCTGGGCCTCAGCACATGGCAGGTGCTGAGGGGCCTGGAGGCCTAGGATACACTGATAATTTGCTGGGCCCACACACATGGCAGGTGTTGGGTGCCTTGTTCTAAGAAGATACTACCACTAACCTGGAGTGCTCCTTGGCAGATGCTGAGGGCACAGAGATTCCAGATCCTGAAGAGGAAAATACCTGATGGAAGCTGGGTCGGAGGGAGAGTCTGCTTGTTGAGGGGTACCCCAGAGGAGCTGGTGAGAGCATCCGTCTGGGACCCACAAGGGAGATCCCTCACCCTATTCCAGGTATCTGTTCGAGAAGAAGCCAGGGGCCCTTACCTGAGTCCAGAGATAGCTAACCTTCTCCATATAAGCTACTGGACGATCCTGGCTGTTCGCAGTATTGCTACTACTATTGGTCCCTGGGACCAGATCACAGTGATATCAGCCTTAGCGGTTGCTAGAGGAGAAAACTGTCCTCTGAAGCATTTCCAAGGGCATCCTACAGACCCTAAACCCTCTCTCTCTTCTTGAACTTGCAAATAAATACCCCAAAAGACCCTGAGACCCGAGTCCATTCTGTCCATGAGTGTCGGTGTGCTGCTGCTGAACAAAGGGGATCGGTGGCTGGAACAAACAGGTAAGAGAACCTATTTCATATTCAGTGGCTCCTTCGGGGGTGAGAGCTACACAAGAATTTACAGCATATGTAATTTATACTTGTAGTACCATTCTGCAAGATTAAAAGAAGAGTACAAATTTCTATTTTATTCGTCATTATTTTTTTTGAAGACAGATAAGAATTACAAGACTGGCACATTCTTATGTTTACAATATACAGTATTTCTTTATTTTAAATATGTGTTCCAACGAAATATAAAGGCAACCTTTGCTATCCTCACTTTCTGAAAATTGCTACTAGCCTGGCTGGTATGCTAATGCTTTGGCTTTAATGCATTCTGAGTCAATGACCATCAGGATCGGGAGCAATGGCTTCTCCACTACTATTGTCATGATGGTTGTACTTTAAGCGTAACCCTCAAAGACCCAGGTATAGCACTGTGATATGGCCTTACCGTAGCCATACCACTGCTTTAAAAAATGGTACATTTATAAAGCGCAATGCTGTGCTTTATAAATAGGTTTACTGATTCACCTGCCTTGGGGCTCTGAAGCAAGTTAAGCCCTTTTAAAATAAATGAATGGGGAAAAGAATAAAGTTGTAAGGCATTAGATTGCCTGCCTCTCCACCAGTCATGGAATGTGCACTGCAGCATTTTGCAGAGAACACTCAATATCCGCTCTCTGTCACAAAATGGGACCTTTGTGTGCAGCACCTGTGATGATTTACCACTGGAGGGAAGAGGGGCATTTGTTTGTACTATTAACCAGCACTGGTGGCCCTGAGAGGAGATAGCTTCCCCCCCATTCAGACTTCAATTTAATCTAGACCGGAAGTCACTGACACATGGTGGGCATTATGTGGTTGTCTGCTTCTTGGTCAATCCAGTGATTACAGCATCTGGTAGAGGAAAGTCTTCCAGCACCATCCTCCTTTGCGGATCTAAGATGTCATGTGACCAAATGCAGAGAGCTGCAAAGAAAACTAAGACTGGAAGCTGTAGAAAAGGAGTGTCAAAAATAAATCATATCCTTTAGGAACATCTTTCCCAACCATGAAAGGGCACTTGATTGTGTTTGGTCCTCAGGCTAAAAGATATCAAATCCTTCCCTGGTGTTCCTGAAGTTGGATTAGTAATTGCTAACATTATCAATAACGCAAAGTTATAGATAAACTGTATTTGAGGCAGACATTACGGTGTGAGATTTACAACTCTGATTTGTTGGTGTACGGTATGTCACTGTGGCTGTGTATATTCTGATATAATATGTATCGGTTAACTTGGAGGAAATGTTATATTGGCATTAGGATTACAGCAATGGCATGGTTGGGTTTAGAGGTTAGGGTTACATTTAAATGTAAGGGTGTAAGATTTGGTTTAGGTTTAAGATTAAGGATTTGGAGTTAGGCTAAGCATAATGGTTCGGACTAACTAGGAGGAGGATGTTTAGTGTTAGTGTTTAGGTTGAGGGCTAGGGTTTATGTTGAGGGCTAGGCTGTGGTTAAGTTAAGGTTTATGGTCTGACTTAGTGGGCTTACCTGGAGGTTTATGTTTAGACTTAGTTTATGCATCAGGGGTATATCTAGGAATCCGGTAGATAGGATGTAGGCTGAGAGTTAGTGGAAAGATTAAGGAAAAGGGGTCATGATTAGGTTGAGGTAAGGTTAGGGCTAGATGTTATTTAGTGTGTTAAGATGCGGTTTAGGCTTAGTGATAGTATAACACAAATCCGAATTTAAAACGAAACGAAACGAATTTTTTGGCAGTGCACATGTCTAAGAATTAGAGTTAGAGTTGTGGTAATTTAGGCATGTTTGTTACAGTGCCAAACATTCTATACGCTGTATGTGTCATCGCTAACCATCACCTATAAAATGTGTTCATGATCAGTTTAGTGATACCAAAACTTTGTGTCCCAAAAACATCTGCTACCATGCTTTGGCACCAAAAACAACCATGCCAATTTTAGAGGCTTAAAGGTATTTTGGAAATGGAAACCCTAGAATCAAAGGCAGGCCTGTAGAGTTATAGTAGGTCACAATTTGTCAACAGCTTTTTTGTCCACAAGGATAAAATGCAGGCACAAGTAATCAGAGGTTCTTATTTCCATATACTGAATGTCTCTGAAGAGTTCTCATTTAAAACTGAATAATAGGGTATGTTGTCAGATGTCTTCCAGGGACCCATAACCACTGACTTCAGCGTAAACCTTCACACAGAAAGTGTCAAGCAGAACGAGACATTAGTCTATGGAATACACCCACACAGAGGCAAAGTTATATATTTATTAAGCTCTGCAGAAAAGACCAAAGCTGAGTCTGCCACTGCAAACTTTGCACTGAAAATGTGTCCTCCCCGCAGCGTAAAACAACCAGAATCCAACAAAATTGGAAGCAAAAGGTTATTAATGAAGAGCATAAAATACATGAATACCAATGCAAACTGCAGAATACATATGGTTATAAATACTATATGTTTTCTTTTTAAATAGGTTTTAAGTTGTTCTTGAAATGGTATAAATATATAACTAATTATTATCATAGTAAGCGTGAACAAAAACAGTGCAAAGTGCATCCACTCTCTATTCTAATGCTTCTCCAATAGTATTATTCATGCAGAAGGCAAAAGAAAAAAGTTACGCAGCTACCAATATAGCCTCATTGGGTGTAAAAAAAATATTTGCTGTCAAGAGCAAATAAAATATTCCTTGGATCAATCACTCCATTGGTGGAGAATTGCCTAACCTTTGTATAACCAGCAATCAAATGGAAGATCAGGCTAAGTGCGGCCTTGTCCCCTTGTCACCTGCCCTAAGCAGCACAATATATTCTGGTGCTGGTGTACTTTGGCACAGGAAGGGTTGGTCTTTATTGTAAAGGATCCCGATACAAAGGAGGTGGCCATGTAAAAGGGTTAAGTTTATATTAGGAAGGGTTAGTATGAGGGTCACAGGAAGGCTTTGTTTGAGGGTTACATGAAGGGATAATATGTTAGGGCTACAGGGAGGTTCATTCTTAGGACTACATGGAGGGTTATTGTGACAATTACGGGGGGCGGCAGTGTGAGGTTACATGGAGGGTCAGTGTGAGGGTTATATTGAGGGTTAGCATGAGGGCTTTAGGGAAACTGTGTTAGGGTTGCATTGAGGACCAGTATTAAGATTACAATGAGGGTTAGTGTTAGGTTTATAGGGAGGGTCAATGTTAGGTTTACAGCAAGGGTTAGTGTATGGGGTTATAGGGAGGGTTAGGGTTAGGGTGCAATGGTTACAGGAAGGGTTAGTGTAGGGGTTATAGGAAGGGTTAGTGGTAAGGTTACAGGGACAGTGTTTGAGTTCAAGGGGACCAAAAGTTAGTGTTAGGGTTACAGGGAGGGCTAGTGGAAGGGTTGCACGGAGGGTTAGTGTGAGGGTTCCTGGTAAGGTTATAGGGAGGGCTGGTGTGAGGGTTACAGATAGGGCTTGAAATGAGGGCTTAATTTATGAAAAAAAATTAAACTAAAACATATCTTTGAATCCAAGAATCAAGAATTCAATTCAGTATCTTATTCAGTGCAAGGAAATATTCTTGGGTACCAGCCTTCTCCACCCATGAAGGCCATGCAATACGAAACTTTCATCAATTCCATACTTGACAAGCTGGCTCGGGGCCCCTCCTCTAAGGTGGGTAATTTTTGGAGTGTCAGTCATTTCCCCAAAGTGGTCCTATGCCATCTGTCCCAGCCTCCCAGCAGCCTGCAGCTCAACCATCTGTCACAGCCAGAGGAACACCCCTTCCCCCCAGCTGAGTGTTCATTGCTGGGCTCTAGCTGAGACACCTCCCACGCTCTGATTTGCCAGGGACAGGACCTGTGTCTGTTGCTATGTAAATAGTTCTGATCTGGCAGCACACTTCCCCCTCTCATTGCCTGGTAGCACTTCAGGCGCATTATGCACACCTCACAAGCCCAGAGCTCTGCTGTACTAGTGTTTTACTCTGCTACAGTATTCCCAACTTCTGACCGTAGACAGCCTCTGTATTATTCTCCGGTCTTCCTCCTGCACTGACCCTTTCCTGTCTCTGGATAACGATACTGCCTGCCACCTGCCCTGACCGTTGTTTGTATCAGGATTATAATACTGCCTGACACTTGCCCAGACCTTTCCCTGTCTTAGGATAACGATATTGCCTGCTGCCTACCTCCACCCTGACTCTGCACGTACTGACAACTGCCTGTAGCCTTCTTGGCTTTCACCACCTACCACTGAACTGACTCTGGAATGCCTCTACAGTTGGGCTGTGTTTTCTAACATTTGCAGAAGTTGTGTATATAGCATACTTAGAGCTATATTAACTCCATGTGTCTCACATCCAGAGCAAAGTACCCAAAAACATTGTGCTCGTTATTCCAAAAAACAGCATTCCTTGATGTGGCTAGTATTAGTTTAGCCACTCAATCAAGTAGCTTCCTCATATCCCACCATTTATAGCCACATGGGTTTCCCAGTCACTTTAATTCAATCACCTTAAACCAGTCACCATGGAATTAACAATACAGAACAAGTCCAGCTGAATGTAACTAATCTTAACTCCAAGAAGGGCATACGCGAATGAAAAGATGTAGAACTCTTTCTTGCAACACAGTTTATAAAATAATTAGACTGTACAGCGTGGTCACATTTAACAGGATGCTCTTTTGCAATGCTCTGATTAGGGTTTTTCTTACATTCAGTCAGAGCAAAGATACAGGCTTTACTCATCAGTGTTTGCTTTCCAGCCCCCACTTATGTCTCTCTTGTTGAAGCACAAGGCTCTAATACCTATAAAACAATGTTTTCTTTATGCCCACGGCATGACAGCTCTCATTTAAATTAGTATTAAACTCTCAAAGGTTTTTTTAATAATGGATCAGGTTCAAACAAATGTACATTGTCCAGCAAAGCATTACTTTACTTTTTTTGCCCAAACACTTAAGGTGCCCATACACCTTATGACCATCGCAAGACCTTTGTCTTGCGATGGTCATAAGCTCATTGAAAACTTGTACGATCTGCCCATCTTGGACGGGGAGATCGTACTTGCGATCATCGAAAGCCCGAGGCTTCCGATCACTGCGAACGGGCAGTGTGCGCATGCGCACACCGGCCCGTTCAGCAGTTGTCGAACAAGCAGGCCACTAACCCGTACGATTCTCGGCAGTTTTTCAAGCCTGCTTGTTCGACAGAAGACGTGCGACCGTACAGTAGAAACGGTCGCACGCCTTCCATACACTGTACGATTCTCGTACGATCGCGGGATTTCCCGCGATTCTCGTACGAGAATCGTACAGTGTATGGGCACCTTTACAATCATCATGTTTTTGAACAGCTGCTTCCAAGTCTCTCAGCTCAGCTTCCCTGAACTTCCTGACCGGTACAAGATCACAAAGGACAGTGCAGACTCTAGCAACTGTTCATCTACTAGCTTGGGTAAGGGAGGAGAGGGGTCCGGTGGGGTAGCTTGATTTGCTGTGTCTGTGTGTTTTTGGAGATGCACACAGCTTGCTAACACACACAAGGGTGGCTCCATAGCACTCTGCTTGAGAAAGGCGTCACTCTAAAACAGGAAGTCTCAGTGCTCAGGGGACCAGCTGAATCATGAGGGAACCTAAAACGTTTAAACACCAAGGAGCAGCATCCATTGAAAGTGATTTCATCAGCATTTCAAATAGCTTAAAAACCTTTTGATTTTAAGATCACTTTAAGACTATTTTATAATGTGCTCCAATGACGGTAGCAGGTGCGAACACTTATGCTACTTAAATACTATTTACATTATTTCTGTGTATCACAAAAGCCACACAATGATAGACGTTGTGTATTTGATATGCTACAATAAACACAGCAATGAACTTGTGCATCAGATGAGGACACTGTCACAGGCTAGGTAAAAACAACAGCACGTCTGTAGATTATCTCTGTAAACATTAATAATAGGAGTAATAGAACAGAGGCAACTTGCTGATGGAGCAGAAAACTTTGACCCCCCTCTTTCTTGCAGCTTATATACAGTACACACACTCCTTCACTCTTTGCATTTGGGCCAGCCGAAGCCTCTGCTCTCATAGGTGAGTGATGGTTTGCATCTGCTGAAATGTGTCCTCCGGGGGGGATTTTGGACCTTCGCATATGTAAGGAAATAGATTGCTTGTATTTGTTTTGATTTTGAGACATGATATTCCAAAACTAAATAATTTTTTTTTAAAAATCATAGGGCCTTTATCTAAAGGGGACTTCAATTTAATTTTGTTTCAGCACAACTTTCCTTATTTCACCCTTTTTTTCTAAAGTTGATTTTATTTTTGTATTAACACAACTTGCCTTGTTTTACCCCTACACTTTTACCTTGTATGATACTTCAACAGGGAGATCTCTCTGCCATAGTTCCCAGTACTGTTCCTGTCCACATGGTAGTTTTGGTTTTCCATCCACCTTTGCGTGTTTCAGCTCCGCCTGTTACATTCCTGATAGTAGTAAATCTAGCAAGGATGGTGGTAGTCGCTCCACAGTGACCAGAGTAGGTGTTCAGACCCGGGAACTCAGCACGACAATCTCACCAATAGTGTCCCCGAGAGATTGGAGGAAATATCGGGTGGTTTCATTCTCCAGCATCTGTCAGTTGGATGGACTTCCACTTTAATATACGCTCCTGGAAGAATGACATGCAGTAAACAATCAGCCGAAAAATACAATCCAATGAGTTCAGGCATTATAGGAATATAAGTATTCCAGAAGGTTAGCATTATAGAATCACACTTGCCGTGGTATATTGCCTGCAATTCAGAATTATCAACTATAAATATTTTTTTTTTGAGTGTTTCTAACTAGTTGCTGCTTATGGTTGCGTTTACATTGTAGTAAACCTTTCATGTACAATGAAGCACAATAAACGGACACAATAATAAGAGTCCGGAAAGTCAGCAGCTAAATAATTACAGCTAGTCTATAAAAAGTTATAGATCAGCATAGGCAACCTCGACACTCCAGCTGTAGGGGAACAACAAATCCCCTGAGACATATCAAGACTGACAGCCACAGGCAGAGTCATGATGGGACGCCTGTAATCCTATGCAAAGAGTACCTGTCACCAAGGAACACATATTAGGACATAAAGAAGTTTACTATTTAGCACAACACAGTGGGCCAGAAAAAATGGAATTGGTGGTTGTTGAGGAATACGAATTGTCACATAGTATAACATCTTATAGAGGGGCATTGTATGTCACATGAACTATTATGTTGTAGAACATATAGTTTATTTGGTGCATAGTTGAAGCTACAAAACCCTAAACATACCTTAAAGCTGGCTATACACTGCTGTGCTGGCACCGCTCCCTCCATTTTTTAACTGACTTTTGTTAAAGGAGCTGATCCGAAAATTGTCAACTGAGCAGTACCTGTAGCCAATCTGGGTTCATGCATTCTGACAGCACTGTGTGCCAGCTGTCAGAATACAATAGCTGACAGGGAATATTCGAGCCCTGCTGGGTAGGACAAAGAAAAAGCCAGGTTTATGGCCAGCTTTAGACATGGGATGACAAAGGTCTGCTCCAGCTAGGTCTATGGCTTTCCACAGAAGCTTCCATTGTAGGTGTGGAGGGTTGCCGTGCGCGTGAAGGCAGTGCCAAGCATACAAGGAAACGTGTTCTGAGAAATACAGGACTAGTTCTATAAAAACTTGCTGCCTGGGGGTCACTGACCTGGAAGAAGGAAATCTTGATATCTTGTATATCTTGTGAACGTGTTTACCATCCATGCCTCACAAAGTAATCGGATCAGCAAGACAGCCAGGCAGCGGAGAGTTCTGCAAAAGCAGCCTTCATATTCTCTCAGTACATATATATTCTTTAATGTATATATTATTTCTGTAATGTATCCACAAATTGCTATATTCTTAAACACACCGTAGGATGATTCACAATTAGAATTTGAATTTTCTAGCCTTCCATTCTCTGAATGTCATACCGCTCTGCCTCTCTGCAGCGTGTTAGCAAACAAAGGCAGCAATGTACCTGCCACCAGCAAGAGTTCCATGGCAATATTAGTACTAAAGTGGACCCCTGTGAACATTTTATCATCACTATGCTGATTTACATAGTTGTAGGAGCAATTTGTGACTTCTTTGGGAAGTTGTCTATAATTAAAATCAATTTTGGGTTAGCAATCCTAATTCTAAAGCTTGGCATTCAGGTTACGACCTGATTGTAGAATATCTGCCTAATACTCTAGGCATACACTGCTCGAAATATTAGCCAAGTCCTGCTGTGGTATAATGACAACAGCACATCCACCGCTCTCAGAATACAATAGCCCTTGGGGGGGGGGGGGGGTTCCCCCTCCCCCCGTGAGAGCGCTGCAAAACAGGACATATGCCTCAATTTTCCGTAACAGCTAGCAGCACTGACAACATTTCTAAAAAAACTTCTAGATGTCTTCTTAACTCAGCAAAACATACAGGGATATGTAAACTCTTAGAATAGATTACTTAATCCGGCTGGCCTCACACCTAGCTCCTAGGATGGGATGCCATCATGCCGGTAACATGTGCCACAAACACCCGCCAGACACGTTTGCAGACAACACCGTCCTCCATCGTGTGGGGGGGGGGGGGATTCCCCCTTCCATGCTAAACCAACAGGGCTGAATGAGAAAAGCCATCTAGTAAATGGCCAGTCTTACTGAAACTATCTAATATAGGGCCTACCTAAATAATGTACTCAATTTCTATTTAGTCATTTGTTGGTAGAATTGAAGATTGTACAATCATGGTGTGATATGTATGGTCAGCTTTAAAGAATGTCTAAACCCAAGCCCCCAAAATTGAAGAGTTACCTAAACCCTAAAACATAAATGTAATATATTGCAGCTTACCAGTCCTTAAATGTGGTGGCTGCATTTGTTCTTTTTTTTTTATTACATTTTTTGCAAGTACAGAAAAATATCTGTATATCGTGTCAAAATTGATGTGTCAAAATATCATGTGCACTGATCTGAAATCTTAAACAATGTGTCAGCTTTCCAGCGATCCTTTGGGTGTAATGGAGATAAGGAGAAGGTGGTGGTGTTTGTAGTTCAAATTAGGAGAGCAGCCTTGGGTGACAATGCTGCTCCTCCATAGATACAGTACAGTAGGTGAGTGTTGTCACCCTACGATACAACATGTGTTACTGGCAGGATTACCAGGTGAAAATAAAGTAAAAGAAGAAAACTAATGCAGCCATCAAATCCCAGGAATAATACACTGCATTAAATTGCATTTATACTTTTGGGTTTAGATAACTCTTTAATCTTAAATATCCTGCTTCCATATAAAGTGCAAGACCTTAAACAATAGTGTCCACCATATGCAGCCTTTTCTTACTTCTTATACAGTGCAGAGTATTCCTCTCCATTAAGAAACTGAATACACACAAAGGAGAGAATTCTGCAGATAAATGATTTAACTCTTTTAGGAATTTCCTGTCTCTTCCTGTACTTTGTACAAGTGTAAAGAAATATACTAAAACAGCATTTATACCTGCTGAACAAGCGAGTTTTACAATCTATTAAGATACTCGCCACAAAAAATGTTATTTGTAGGGCCAGGGCTTAAGGTGAAGCAGACAGTGCTTCATATATGAAAAGGAAAGATGATTAAAAATATGTAATATATATATATATACACACACAATATATATATATATATATATCTATATATATTGTGTGTGTGTGTTTTTTTTTGCCATTTTTCACTTGGTGAAATAGTATAACAGGGTATTTGACACACCGATAGTTTATAGTTCCGATTTGTCATCCTGCACTTTTTCCTGGCCCATATCCATGGCAGCGCTGACAAACGAGCCCAGCGCTGCCATGGAGTATAACCAGGAAAAGAAAATTACGGTAAATAAGATAAAATTTTCAGTTTTCCTGGCCATACTCCATGGCAGCGATGGGCTTGTTTGTCAGCGCTGCCATGGAGTATAACCAGGAAAAGAAAATTACGGTAAGTATGATTACATTTTCCGTTATATGTGTGCTGAAATATCCTGTCAATCCCCATTTCATGTTAAGTCCCCTCAACATCCCGGCAAATCCAAGTGTAAGGGGCTAAGGGCTGGCCTTTATAACGCTAACCTAACGCTAAATTTCTGACAAGCAATCTGCATCTAAGGGCTGGTAAGCTGCAATATTTTTGTGTTTAGATATGCTTTAAGGCTTAGAGTAGAGCTAAACCCTAACTGTAAAATATGTGGTTTTCAAAAGCCCTGTAAAGTGTCCTCCAAGGTGTTTTACCTTTTTTGCATCTTATTACTGCCGGTCTCCTTCAGCCTATTTCAGCTACTTCCTGCCCTAAATACATTTGCTCCAATGTCAGGTATACTTGATCGCTGTGAACCAACTTCTACATGCCTGCCAGTTTGGTAGAGGCACAATTTTGCTTCTTCATTTTGAAGCCTTCACAGTCAGAGGCAGCAGTGCCTGAGGTCTCACCTTGCTGATACACAGCTATGAGGCTGTAGGCACATGAACCACACTTGCATACCAGGAAATGCACTGCTATTTCTCAGAAGGAATTCAAGAGAAAAGTTACATTATTTGGTATACTGCTAAGGAACAATGAAAATGTCTACATAGTCCCTATAACACAACAAATCTTCCTTTTGGAGTTCAGGTCCACTTTAAAAAGACTAAAACCCATTTCTGCAATCATATTAACATGTCACAGCTTATATAAAATGTTGCTGGTTAGGTTTATATTTACTTTGATCCTTAACTTACCCTAAGAAAATTCTATATCCCTAAAATTAATTTTCAATAGCCATGAGCCTAAGGTCAATGTTCATTTTGGCACGGAAAACTTCTTGTGACAATGCGAACATATGCCGTAATGCATCGTTGGCATTTTTTACATATTGATGTATATGAATGGGCTTCTCACATCTATTTACTACATACAATATTTCCATATTAATGGGTCATTTTCATTTTTTTTCAGTGTAACACCTGAACACATAGAAAACATCTAAGAGCATTGCCTACAACATGCCATTCACCAGCAACAACTCCCAGGTGCCCCTCTCCGACATGAAACAGGGCATCGATGACACGCCTGTAAAGCCCCCACTGGATGAGACCCCAACAGGTGAGGCCTAAGTCATAAATTGCCCTGTCAAACATTGTAAAGAAAATTATGCACCTGATGTTCAAATCCCCAGTACATTGCATGAAATTATTTTGGGGTTTCCAATGCTGTACTACTAGGAACATAATGGGAAGAATCATGTGGGCTGTTAGACAACAAAAACAGTTTTTTCTTCTGATAATTTTAGCCATATGCCTATTTGAAGGACTGCGCCAGGAAGCCTAGATCTCAAGATCATGTGTTGGAATATGACCCTTACGACTGTGCTCCTGATCCAGAGATCTTTATCTTCAAATTGTCAACCCAATGCCCTTGTAGGCCTTCTGCCCACTGCTCTGTGTCAATTGGGATTTTCCCAACCAGTGAGCCTACACCGAGCAGAATTTAGGGCATTTAAGTGCCGGAACATTTTAGATTCAAATTGTTGGCTCAGAAGAACAGAGGTAAATGTAACTTTAGTGCTCTCTCAAACCTCCCAAATCTGCAGACAGAATATAAACAAAACATATCGGCCATGGGTATGTAATATACAAGATACCATAAACAGTGGAGTGGTCAGGACTATATAACATATAACATGGAATATATAGAGTGCAGGGGTCAGGAGAAAGCAACATAGTGCTTAGCCTATAGGGTGCAAGGGTCACAAGTATGTAGCATACAACATAAAGTATAGAATTCAGGGATTTAGACTCTATAACATACAACATAGCATATAGGGTGCAAAGATCAGGAGTATGTAAATTACAACATAGCTTATATAATGCAGTGGTCAGAACCATGTTACATCCAGCAAAGCATATACAGTACAGCGGTCAAGACCATGTTAAGTACAATATAGCATATACAGTGCAGTAGTTAGGAGCATGCACAGCATAGCGTATAAAGAGCAGGGGTCAGGAATATATAACATGTACTCCTCTTCAGTAGGAAAAAAAAGGTCCCCCTACATTGGTGGTTAAGGAGAGAAAGAATGGCCTGGTGGTCAACAGAAAGAAAAAATGGTATATATGGGAGGGAAAAAGTGATCTGGTATTGATAGTCAATGCAAAGATGAAATGCTTGTGGGGGAAACACTGCTCCGGCATCGGAGGCCAACGCAAGGAAATTAAAAAAACCTTGGGCACTGGGGCGAGGAATCATGTTCGGTAGTCAGCGGGTAACTATTCCTCCCCAATTCCCCCACCCTTTCAGCACTGGTGGTCATTGGGGACCAATCTCCATCTCCAGCATTGGTGGTAAGGGGGGGACCAATTCCCCCTAAGTGCTGGTGTTTGTTACTCACCATAACAGATGCTTCATGTCCTGCTCTGCCGCATTACCCCACCACACCTGTCACTGGCAGGTCACGGTTAGTACTTTGGAAATCACTCTGCCCGACAGTTTTAGCATAGATCCGGTGCCAGTTAGTGAAATTAAGAAATAGAAAATCTAGTTGCAACAATTTCTATTCAGATACTTTAATCAGCAGACCCCTTGACTTCTAAACTTTGGAAGAGCAGATACAAATCTTGCAGCATTATGTCTCTCTATAGATTCCACAGACACAACGTCTGTTGATCTGCCCCATGAGGAGGTTAATGAAGAAATCGATCCTTGGGCCTTGCCTGAACTTCAGCCCTCTGGTCCTTCCTGGAAAGGTGGGTTCTAAATTAAGGTATTTAGAGTTACATTGCCATCTTATTCATTTAAGTATGTCTAAAGCCATAACATTTTTTTTGTTTTGAATAGAGAAGGAAATAAATAGATATTGTGTGGGGTTTTTTGCTTTGTTCCATTCCATTCTTCTTGTTACCAGCTATCAATGGAACAGGTTGAGCCAAGGAAAGAACTGTAAAATTCTAGATTTCCCATTACTTTTTGTCCCAGTCCACATATTCTCAGCTGGCACACAGACAGCAATAAAAGCCTGAGATGGGTTCTAACCCTTCTACGCACTATGCAAAATTGAAAAACAAAAATGGGCTTTAGATATAATTTAACTACTACATAAATGATCTAACATTTCTTTATATTCTTTCCAGACATGAACAATAAACAGAGAACGAAGAGGGTTGTGTTGGGGCTGGTCAAAGGATGTCTACTCCTAGGGTTACTCTACTTGTTCATCTGCTCCTTGGATGTTCTAAGTTCAGCTTTCCAACTAGTTGGAAGTAAGTAAACCATTCAACATAAAAAGTCAAGATATCGTGGGCTTTCCTTTTTTTATAAAGAAGCTGCAAAATGAACACAATCTTTCATGGCAGGTTTTTGAAGAAACTATATATCGCGTATTTAGACATTTTCTAAAGCTGATCAACTTGAAAAAAAAGTAGCATGAGAGTTGAATGTTAAAAGATAGCTTTAAAAAAGTTGAAATTTTAAAAAAAGACTCAGTAGAAGATACATATTGATATTTTAAGGAGAAATGAGGCCTGTGTTAAAAGTGTTCATGTAAGTCATTTAAATAGCACTATAATCTGACTTCAGCATGTAATATGGCAGAATCAACACAATATGGCATATTAAGGTGGTAGAGGAATGACTACAAAGTTCATTTTTGTTTAATATCATCCATTTGTTCCTGTCTATAAGGGCATGGGACCCTAAAAACAGTATTGTTTCACTGAAAAGGTGTTTTCCTGAAATTGCATTTGGATGATGATGTTATATGGCCAGTTTAGTTGCCAGTAATGCTTTGGTGAACTTAATGCCTCAAGTCAACAAAGCTGATCTTGCATAATTATCTATATCATCACAGTGCCCCATCATCTCAATTTTAAATCTTCATCCACTTTATTCTTCTTTTGCAGGTAAACTCACCGGAGATATTTTCAGTGATAATGAAATTCTAGCGAATCCAATTGCTGGTCTGGTCATTGGTGTCCTGGTTACCGTCCTGGTGCAAAGCTCAAGCACTTCATCTTCCATCATTGTTAGCATGGTGTCCTCTGGAAGTAAGCATTTATATGGATTACATAACAAAAAACCTAGGGCAAAGAAAGGACAAGAAGCAGCTATAGTTTTTATAAGTATCTTTCATTTACTGATTGTAAGTTAAGCAGAACAATACGTTACATTTCACTATCTTTACCACTATCCCAAGGTAAAATATACTTCCAGCCAAAACTTATATCTAGTTTTGGATAGAATGGGAAAGGGTTGAGACTGTCAGATTTCTATTGCTTTCTTTGTCCCCGTTTGGAGGATCAAATCTCATGGTATGTACTGGCAATTGTTGTTACAGGAGAAAAAGTGAAAGGGAGTAAAAAACCTCCCAGTTTGAATATACAGTATGTTCAGATGATAACTGTTAAAGGTGGGATTTCCCTAAATTAGGGACATTTCTGAAGAATGTTCACTTCCATTGGTTCCTCTGGGGACAGGAAGTGCAGGAAAAATTTGCTGATGAGGGCACAAACTAAATTCTACATATGTGAATCTAAAGACTCTACTAGAGATTAAGTAAAAAATAGAAACATTCTTGAAGATGTTCTGTATTATTAGCCTTCTAGGGGATCTTCCACTGAAACATGAGTAATGCAGTCCTGCAACAGAAATAAGACGTTTGACTCTTTATGAGAAGGAAGGGAATAGAGGTTAGGAAGAGAAGTAAAAGTGTGGCATTGGGTTCACACAAGCCTATAGAGTATATTTAGGGAAGGATGTCTTGGATTTCTGAAGATATTAATAGATGACTTCTCTCAAGGAAAAGCCAGATCCTGAAAGATCCTGCAGTGGTTATACCATGAACACATGTAGGCCATCATTTGTCTTCAGGCAATTTTAAAGGAACATGATAGATATATAACCTGGAAGCCAATGGTCAATAGTCATTCTTAGTAAGTCACGTTACAGGTTCAATAGTCATAGGTAATAAATTAAGGATAGGGCAACTTTTAAGGATAAGATTATTTGACTCCACATTGTTCATGGTTTGTTACTTCTATGTGCAAAATTAATGTCTTCTGCTCTCCTGCAGTACTAAATGTGAAGGCTTCTATTCCCATCATTATGGGAGTGAACGTCGGAACCTCGGTGACCAGCACATTGGTGTCTTTGGCACAGTCAGGAGATCGCAATGAGTTTCGAAGGTAAAATTAATTACATGGGCTGGGTCGGCGGCCCTGTGGGTGCCAGAACCAGTGTTCATATAAGCTAGGATGGAGGACCAGAACAACTGAATGGAGGGGCAATACCAGATAAGATGTTCTAAGTTGGGGGAGGGAGCATGACATTTGGGGCATGATGTCAGCCAGTCGGATGGGGTGGATTTGTATCTAAGATTGAATCCGTAGTACGCTCTGTGAATTAGTTTGAATTGGAGTTCCCTCCATACCTCACAAACAATAGTCTTCCGCAGGGAGAGCCATCCTTTTAGCAACAGGTGTTCAGTGTCTTCCAGAGGTAGTTTAAGAAAGTCTGACCATTTAATGACATGCGCGGGAAAGGCATTCGAGGAGTTCAAGGGGATTGTCGAGCGGATGGTGCTGATGAGATCAGAGAGTGGCATTTTTTCTTTCGGGGAGGCTAACAATCTCTGAAAGGGCCCCTGGGTCAAAATATTCCCAGTGAGTGGGAAGTTGTGTGTTATGAAATTACGTATTTGGGCGTATTGGAGGAAGTGGGTGCTAGAGACGACAGGGGTGTTTTGTAATTCTGCAAACGTTTTGCAACGTCCCTGAGGGTTTAGTAGGTCCTTAATTGTAGTGATACCCCCAGTACGCCAGTGGGAGAAGACCGGCGAAGCATTTCCTGCGGGGAAAGCCGGGGAAGACGTGAGAGGCATCAGGGGAGACACCACCCCCAGGATTCCAAACAGTTTCCTAGCTTCCCTCAAAGTGATCACAGTGTCCCTGAGGAGAATGTTACTTTTAATGGCGGGTGGAAGGGTTCTCCACAGAGTATGGATCACACCTCATAAGGACCAAGGCGAGACTATAAAGTTGTTCCATGGGTGTGTTGGTGAAGTAAGATGTGTCATGCAGCCAATCTCTTACATGTCTGAATAAACTTGCTAGATTATATAATCTAATGTCCGGTATGTTAGCTCCTAGGAGGTTTGAGGGTAGTTGGAGTTTTCTTAATGCTATCCTAGGGCGTTTCCCTCTCCAGATAAATTTAGAAAAGGTTTTGTTTAACAATCTGATGTCTTTATGTTGTAAGAGCAAAGGGATCGTCTGCATCGGGTATAGAAGACGTGCAAAACTGATCATCCAAATTAAATGACATCTACCTAGCATGGAAATGGGAAGTTCGCGCCATCGATGTAGTTCCTGAGTAATCTTATTTTTAGGTATCTGGGAGGATGGATCTGACAGAAGGAGAATTTTGTCATTATTGCTTGAGGCGAGATATGTCGGCTTCCTTAAGGTGGGTTTTCTGGAGGAGTGCAATGTCGACACTAAGGCTCTTGAGGTGACGAAGAATCTGCCTTCTTTTGTTGGGCGATTTGAGGCCCTTGACGTTCCATGTGATTATGTTCAGGGGGGTTCCCATTTAACCAACAGAATCAGATGAAAGACAAAAGGTGAGAAGATGACATCGTGAGGAGGTGCATTACCGGGTGTCCTGTTGCTCCCGTAATGCCCGGGGGGGCTAAGCTCCGTGGATGAACAGGCAGTTGAAGTATGAGTTTCTTGTCCCTCTATGATAGCGGTAAGGTGAGAAGGATCCATGATCAAAAGACCATGGTGTTGGACTGCGGTTTCGTAGTAAATGTAAACTGTCGATGATTTGGTCACAAAACAAACAAAAACAACTCCGAGACAAAAAAATTACATAATAAAAATAAAAATAAGAAAAAAAAAGTATCCTTTAGTAGGCACTTCCTTTTTTCCCTAGTGCGACTGCTCTCTGACAGACGGAGGTTGGGAGCCAAACTGACACCCATTTAACCTGATCTGTAGCTCGGTGGGGGTTGGTCACCGTGAGAGCGTGTTCTCCGTCCCGTCTTTAAAAGATTGGCCGATAATAGTCAAAAGTGTATAACAAAAAAAACAAAAACAACTAGTAACTGAATAACAATTGAGTAGAATGAAACAGTACCTGCATGACTTAGGCATCCGACCTCAACGCCCATTGCGTGAATATCCATTACCCCGAAGGGAAACTTTTCCCGCACATCCTGGGACCACTTCAGGCTTTTTTCTTCCTTGGTGGGCTCTTTATCGGAGATGAGGACGATGTTTCATTCCGGGATTCCAGGAACCGTTGAGCTTGAGCGGCGGAGGAAAAACGCCAGATTTTACTACCGTGTTTCCCCGAAAATAAGACACTGTCTTATATTTTTTTGGGCTCAAAAAAACACACTAGGTCTTATTTTCGGGGTAGGTCTTATTTTTTTTTTTAATGTACAACAAGCCAAAGTTAATGCAAATCCATATCCAAATCAAATAATCCAAAATGGCAAAATTAAGAATAGAGTGATCAGGGCAATCAGGGGTGCCTTACCTTTCCAAGAGCAATTTGGTAACCAATCTCTGGCCAGAATGAGTGAAGTGCACTTTCACTATCGATTCCTCACAAGCGGAGTGCATTTGGTATCACTCCGCCTGTGACAGGAGCTGACACTATAGAGGAAGCATTGGCTTATGCGGCTCTGCTTCCTCTAGCGCTGGCTTCATTGGCACTGCTGATTCTCTCACGCCTCTTCTGCGGCTCGTCATGTTCCCCCTTATGCCACCACCGGCCCTGAAAATGGTCACAACTAGGTCTTATTTTCGGGGTAGGTCTTATATTTTAGCAATTCTCCAAAATAGTACTAGGGCTTATTTTCGGGGTAGGTCCTATTTTCGGGGAAACAGGGTATCTTCGGTGGAAAAGCGCAGGCCCGCCGGGTACTGAAGCGCAAATTTCACTCGTCTATGAACCAGGATTTGGCAGACCTCATGAAACGATTTTCTCATCTTAGTGACTTCAGCGGAATAATCTGCGAAGAGAAGTAGTTTAAGGCCTTCCACCACCAGATTACGTTGGGCCCGGTACGTTTGAAAGATGGTGTGTTTATCATGGTAATCCAGGTAGCACACGATAACTGGCCTGGGTTTGTTGTCATCTCTGGGCTGGCCAATTCTATGAGCTCTTTCCACCGTGCAGGCGCCGTCAAGGCCCATGGCTTTAGGAATAGCATTGGCGCAAAAAGGGCGTAAATCGTGAGTCTTGATCGACTCTGCAATGCCAATCACTCTGAAATTGTTGCGCCGAGGCCGGTTCTCCAGGTCATCTACCTTATCCTGTAAGGTTTGCAATTGCTTGGCCATATCCACGAGTGTGTGCTCCGTTTCAGCGGCGTGGTTCTCCAGCTCACTGACTCGCTGCTCCATTTCCTGCAGGTGGCGTGTGTGCTTGTCAAGAGTGGCATTTAGTTTTCCCAGGTGATGCTGCAGGGAATCATTAATAATGGAGGCCACATCAGCTTTTAAGCATTTAGCCACTTCTAGGGCTATGATTTTGAAGTCCAGGGGGAGCGGGGCCATCCCAAGGCCTGACTCACCCCCAGCAGCCTCGTGCGTGTCTGTCTGTGGGCTGTCTTCAGCCGCCATGTTGGATGTGGCATCCTCATCCTCGGAGCGGTCATTAGTGAGGGACAGCCGCGCTCGCGGCTGGCGCTCCATATAGCGGTCCATGACGGGCATGATGTCGGTACTGCAGCGGAGGTCGGTGAGGGAGAGATGGCCTTCCGAGACAGGTTAGTGGAGATATGCCGGGACGGAGCTCCGTGTCAGCCATCTATCGCATCGGGCGCCGGAACCGGAAGTTAATTACATTTTACTGACACAGAATAAAACTGACATATGGAATTGGGAGCACAGCCTGACAAGTTGCTAAAGATGGGATTTTACAACTTCACTGTGATATAGGACGTTATAGGGAGCTAATGGACTTTCTATGTTTGTTTTGGTTCCTAGCTGAATGTATAAAAATGTTAGAAAGTTGGATAACTGGAGTAGCATCCAAGTAACAATCTGGATTGATTGGTTGTAGGGCCTTCGGTGGTTCAGCCGTGCATGGAATGTTTAACTGGATGACTGTGATTGTACTACTGCCTATTGAGCTGGGAACAGGCTACCTCTACTACCTGTCTGATGCCATTATGAAGAGCTTTAACATCCACGCTGGAGGCCAAGCCCCGGATATCCTTAAAGTCATCACGCGGCCTTTCACTGATCTCATTATCAAGGTGAGAGACATACTTACTACCTCATATCTATCTATCTACATCTGATGTGTGAATGTAGATGTTATATGATACACACTATGAACATTAAACATTCTTATTGGTGCCCTCTAGTTGGACAGCTCTGTAATCTCTGGAAATGCTGTTGGTAATCCTGAAAGCGCAAACAAAAGTCTGATCATGAGGTGGTGTAAAACGGAAGTAAAAAATGTAAGTGTTCAGTCCTCCTGGTGTTTTTGATTCACTGACCATTTTATGCCAAATATTGCAGAGGGGGACCTAGCAGGTTATTAGATTACATATGAGTCTTTATTTGTAATGTTGAAATGTATGTTTGTATATCCTTTTAACAAGTTTTTTCTAGGTGACCGAGTACTTCCCTGTTACTAACCTTACCAACTGCAGCACAGTTACCTGCGTCACCAATGCAACTGGAACCTTTGTAGAAAGTAACACCACAGTTCAAGAATTAATAGAGAGATGTAAGTTGATATTATTATTATACAGGATTTATATAGCGCCAACAGTTTGTGCAGCGCTTTATATATCAGATTGCTAGGAAATGCCCCAGATCTTATGTGGTCAGTGAAGACTGATAGGATGTGTGAGACGTTATGTGATTAATTACATGTCAGGCTATACATCTTGATATCAGTAATAGATGGAATCAAGATATATAGTTTAAATATTAAAGTATGGACAACGTTTTAACAGATTACCTCAAGTCCTCTTTAAAAGGGGTCTTTTTTCACCAATAACAAATATTAGTGAACAAAAAGGCCACCATACCATTGTGTGTTTAACCTTAGGAGGCAAAATAGCTGCTCTACAATGACACATATTTAGCAGTAGTTTGAGCTGCTGATTGATAAGTGCAAAAAAAACACCTGTTGCTCATTTTAGAAATTTGAAGCTATCCTGTGTTCTCTGCACACTTCCTGTGCTTTCTCAAGGATTCTAATCCTAGGCATTTTGGGACTACAGATTGATTAGTGCCTATGTTGCAGAGTACAGGATAGTCAGTGGGTTTGAGTAGTTTAGCAAATGACAACTGGGCAGGGCTGATACCACCCAGTCCACAAAAATGTTGTGTGTTGTCAGCTCACAAGACCACAACAGGACATAGGAGCGGAGTGTATTTCTAACAGATCAACAGGTATTTTGCTGTACGTGCAGGATCTTTAAATGGATACAACATGGGAGAATGTACATGTATTGCAGAGATGTACTGCATTTTTCTTATTTTGCACTGACATTCACTTTAAAAAAATCAGTGTATACAAAATGGCTAAATCAGTTGTATGCAGAATAACCATAACAATGGCTGAACCCATTTTCTATAGAAAGAAGACAAAAAAAAAAGAAGAAGAAGAGCAGCAGGTAATCGTCACAAGAGTAAAAAAAAGCCTTTATTGGCTTCACAAATGGCATCAAGGAGCTATACACAGCCAACGTGTTTCGGGGGTCAGGAATCCCCTTTATCAGGGCTTACACAATGGACAGCAGGACTCTCATAGACTCTAAACAGCCCCTGCAGACAATCCTATTTCTCAGTCAGAAGTGGGAATCCTTGGTGTGAAAAGATCTTTACCAGCAGTTCAGCGTTTTGTACAAAGATCTTTTCCATCTTTTTGTCATGCTGGCCATTGTTTAAGCCCTAAAGAAGGGGAATTCCTGACCACCGAAACATGTTGGTTGTCTCCTTTTTGCCATTTGTGAAGCCAACAGGGGTTTTTTTTTTGGACTCTTGAGACAATTACCTGGCACTTTTTTTTAGTCTTCTTTCTATGAATTTCTCATTCTGGGCATCCCACCCCACTGAAAGGTCCCCTGTTTTGTGAAGAGATGCCAGAACTGAGCCATCAGGCCCAAATATTGCTCCTATTCAACCAGAGAAAGGTTGTGGTCCAGCGCCTTATCCCCACTCACCCTTGAGCCACTTTTCTGTCAGCAACAAGAACACTTTACTAAACTAAACTAAAAAAAACTTCAGCAGTTTAGAGGCTCGTTAGAGGCACCATCCTATGAAAATGTAAATAGTACTGTCAAACTGAGCAGATATTTTCTAGGAATTTCTAGACATTTACAGACTGCTTGGCACAATGAACCTTAAACATTCATGCTTCACACTTCCTGGCCATAATGAGAGTGAATGGGGCCTGCTTGGAGCACACAATACAGCATGTTAGTGCCAGCTTTGTGAACATATATGATCAATCTCTTTTTCTCTCAACCAGGCGTACATATTTTCTCACACATCAATCTCCCGGACGTAGCAGTGGGCTTCATCCTTCTGATCGGATCATTGTTTGTGCTTTGCACGTGCCTCATCCTCATCGTCAAACTTCTTAACTCAGTCCTGAAGGGTCAGATTGCACAAATGATAAAGAAGGTGATTAATGCAGGTGAGAAAGCTGCAATCACAATGATGCTCCTATAATTAGCAAGAGGTACTTTCCTAGGCATTGACACCAGCAGGGCCACACTAAATGACGTTATGTAGCTCTGCGCAATGGGGCTGATTTACTAAAGGTAAATAGGCTGCTCACTTTGTAAGGGAATTTGCACTTTGCATGGGGAAATTTCCATTAGCTTAGTGAATGTGGTGAAATTTCACTTGACAAAGAATACCCAATCACAAGTAAGGAAAAGAATAAAACTGTATTTTTGCTTGCACATGATTGGATGATGGAAGTCAACAAAGCTTCAGTTCTTTTTCTACGCTAAGGGAAACTTCCCCTGCAAAGGGCAAATGCCTTTGCAAAGTGAAGTATTTTTGCCTTATGTAAACCAACCCCAGTGTGTCATGTGATTATTGTAGTAAACACTCTTTCTAGAATGCGCTATTGGAGACAGCAGACTTATGAACTGTCCACGCCACAAAACAGATGAAAGATGAGATTACTTTGTTTCTCACCTTCTAAAGAGCCTCCTGACTCCTCTCAACATTCCTTGCACTTTCTTCCCCCTACAATGATGTTAGTGAATTTAGAAATATCTAGGGATGCACCAAAATTCATTTTTAGACCGAAACTGAAAAATGTTTTTGTCAGGCCAAAATCGTAAATTACTTTTTTTACCAACCTTTTTATTATGTTTGATGTCTAAAAACACCCCTGATATTTCCATTTAAAAATAGAAAAAGAGATTGAAGACACAGTCTTCAATCTCTTTTTCCACAACCTCTGTTATGAATGACCGGGAAGCCTCTATACTGAGTACTGCTGTCCATTCATAAACTGAGGAGATAGTATGAGTTACTGTGACCTGTGACAGCTGACCGCTCACTTCCCCCCACACCACTTTGCTCGGCATCCTGAGAGCTGTGTCCTCCCGCAGCATCTTGCTCGGCCTCCTGAAAGCTTCTCTCCTCCCCGTTGGGCGCCGGCAGCTGGATCCTCTGTGTCCCTTCGCATCCCTGCTGCCTCTGCCAACACGGGCAGAGGAGGGCAGCAGGCATTGGAAGGGACACAGAGCAGTATCCAGCGGGCAGGAGAGAAGCTAGGGATGCACTGAATTTAAGGCTGCATTTTCGGCGATTATGGTACTATCGGCATTTTGCCCATTTTGTACTATTTGTGGCTGAAATATTTCAGCAGCCAAAATTTCGGTGCATCCCTAGACATATCCAGAGGTGGTCAGAAGAGGGAAACACACCAGAGCACTGTCTGCAGTCTCTTCGCATTTTTAACACATTCATTTCAAATGGCTCGTTCATGTTGGTGTACATACATGACACACATTTTTAATGAATGATGAATGCTGCAGTTTGAATGTTGTAGCAAAAGAAAAAAATGCGTCACAATAGTCAGAACACATCTAAGGTTTTACGCATTTTATAAAACGTAACGCATTTGATAAAGTCCTAATATTGAGCTTTGGATCAAAAATATTTATAAAAACATTAAAAAAAGAAAAAGAAAATCAATGAAAACTCTGATTTCCTACTTCCTCCAGAGTTTGTTTTAATAGGGGTTAGTGCAATGTGGTGTCATTCATTTTTAATGGCTTCCCAAATCACTAAAGCAACGTAATGGTGCGCATCTGGGGTTTTTTTGTCCATTCTGGTGCTTTGGCATCTCATCCAGATGAATGGGCTGCCTGCACTGAACATGCGGCATACAGTGCGATAATGCAGTGGAATGGAAAGGTGTGACTGGGCTCATTATACCAGACTTCAGATAGATGTAGATTTTAAACCCTGCAGTCTGTACAGATTTAATATTCTTAGAAACCACAAAATAATTTCGAAACACGTTAAAGTGAATACAGATGAATATGTTTCAATGTGTAAGTGTGAATAGGCCCTTATCTAGTTCAGAGCTGGACAGGTGGACTGCAGGGGATGAGTGGAAGTCGACTGCAGAACATCTGCATACATTCGGTTCCATACACATGACATGCATGTGGATAAGAATTGTAGGTGCAGTACAATATTTCTGCTACCTACAGCAACCAAATCATAGTCTTTTAGTCCCTAGTTTACACTAATATAGGGCAAATGAAAGCTGAATGGTAAGCATATGGTAAGCATGTGCATACAAAAAATATACCTTATAATTCCTTATGACTTACAGTACCTCTGTATCACTTGATTGTGCTGCTAATATCTTTTTCATAACTAAAGAGAGACATCTACGGACAATAAAAAGTATTGCAAAATAGCAAAATTATATTTATGTTTTTTAATATACAGTATATGCAGCCATTTTTTTGGGATAGAGTAAGGGAGGGTTATAATCCCTTTGCCATTTTTGCCACCTGTGCCCCACTGGGGAGATTCCTCTTCACTTACTATCCAATAGCCACAAGTGGAAATTCCTCCAAAGAGAGGGAAATCTCTGGTGGTCAACAGGGTCACCCGAACTAATGTGCCCATTGGAAGATTTCCCATCTATTACTGTTCTGATGACAACTAACATTTTGGGATTTCACTTTCAGTAAGAATGGTCACCAGGAAAAATAGAGAGGGAGAATCTCCCTAATCGGGACACAGACATCAATAAAAAAAACCTGACCTTTGTTCTAACCCCTCTCCACTCTATCCAAAACTAAAACAAATAAAATGTTTTGGTTTAGATGCAAAAATCTAATTCTGAACTATGTGCACACAGACTTCCCGTTCCCATTCAGCTGGCTCACCGGATATTTGGCAATCATCATCGGAGCTGTAATGACGTTTGTGGTCCAGAGTAGTTCTGTCTTCACTGCTGCTATCGTACCTCTGATGGGTGAGTGATCTCCATTGACAGACATTTATACTTCCACGCTTTTGTAATTATATTCCTTCTCATAGTACAGTTTATAGAATTCTGTTGTATCAGCTTAATCGCTTCTGCCAAAAGGTCCAATCATCCTGTACTGCCGGCGATCAAATGGTTGGCACCATCAATGTTAATGTTATTTTAGACCAAGTTTAACGTATATTTACAGCTTCTATTTCCAGTGTCCTACTGTGGAGATTTCACTTTACTTCTTATTTTGTAGACACAGCAGATGAGAGGAAATCTCTCTACAATGAGGAGCTAGCCTTTTTTCTTTGAGACAATAGTCAACTGAATGTATGTCAACATGGAAGATTTCTCAGTTCCTGTCAAATTTTGGATTTACATTTTCATGACAAATTACATTTACTGAATATCAGTCTTCATTATATTTTTAGTTTTCTGTATGAATGCAATTATCTTATAAGATATATAATACTAATGGATAGATAGATAGATAGATAGATAGATAGATAGATAGATAGATAGATAGATAGATAGAGATAGCAGTGCACAGAAACAATGGCCATAGTGGACAATACTGCAGTGTAAAGTCTATAAATTTATCTCCATCATGGTACTGTTTCCTGCAGCTAGACTGTGTCACCTGCAAATTCTAAAGTTCATGTATAGACAAAACTTTATTCTTTTGTCTTGGATAGCGTAGAGAAGGGTTAAAACCCTCACCAGTTTATTTTTTGCTGTCTGTGAACCATTGAGGAAATTTCCTTCACTTCTGGTTCCAGAGATCCAACAGGAAGTGAGTGGAAATTTCCCCAAATTAGGGAAGCATTGTATGATCGATGTCTTATTTTTGCAGGCGTTGGGGTCATCACCATGAAAAGAGCCTATCCTCTGTTCCTTGGATCGAATATTGGGACCACAACAACAGCTGTGTTAGCGGCCTTAGCCAGCCCTGCGGAGTCCCTGAGCGAATCGGTGCAGGTATGACATCTTTTGATTCCTTTTATTGTTCTGGGGCTGTACAAGAACTAATAAGTAATCATTAAAATATATTACCAAGAGGGCACCTGTAAAAGGTAGTTTAAAGTCGTTTCAATGTTTTGGTTTTTTATCCCATTAAGACCAGTTTGAGACAATTAACCCCTTCATGAGTCTGGCGACGTACACTGTACGTCGTCAGTCACGAAGGGGTTAATCTTATCAAATATTGTTAAGGTTTTAAAAACTTTGCTTGTTTGTATGATTTGTCATTATATATGTAAATGAGGGCTGCCATATTTGCTTATTACATCCTCAGGCTATACTTCCTACTTTCTAGTGCTACACAATGGTTGTGTTTTACTACTCTTTCTCACAAGGCAAGTCTATGAGTCAGCCGACACATTAAACACCATGATCAACCTGTATGGCCGATAGCTTAGCTATCTCCACTCGCTGCCCCTTTTCTCAGCAGTTGTTAAAGAGACTCTATCACTTTTGTAAACATTTTAAGCCAAGGTCAATACTTTGCATTCCTCCTGCCCACACCATCAAATGCTGCCTCTGATGCTGAAAAATCTTCTATTAAAGGTCCACAGAGAACCAACACTCCCGGAAGTGTCGATCTCTCACAGCTGTCATTTGTTCCTTCTTCTGACCTCATGTCACTATTGTATACTGCAGTGCAGGGGTAGGCCAACTCCAGCCCTCCAGCTGTGGTGAAACACAAATCCCATCATGCATCTGCTTCTGGAAGCCATGCCTGTGGCTATCAGAGTCTTGCAATGCCTAATGGGATTTGTAGTTCCACAAAGCTGGAGGACCGGAGTTTGCCTACCCTTGCTGTAATGAATAGAGGTAAGAGGGTAGAACCAGTGAGAACTGTAGGGGACCCAGGAGATTGAAACTCCCTGAAGTGTTAGCTTCCCTTCAGACTTCAACAGAAGATTTCTCAGGATTAAAGTGATTTTCGGCAGCAGGGAAGTAACATATTTACCGAGTTTTGTTTTTACAGGCATGCCGTGGCTAGAAAGTTGAAACATTTACTATAGCCATAAGGTCTAAAGGTGAAGTTGTCCTATAAGCGAGGAGGCAGATTGATTGCATTGATATACAGCTCTTCCCCTGATTGCCAATCTAAAAATCTCTACATTCAGCACTATAGTGAAATATCAAAGCCCAAGCATGTATGTGGAAAGTAATAAAAAAAGTCATAAAACAGTATTTAAGGGAAAAACAACAATGCAATAATAAAAGTATGTGTCACACAAAACAAAAAAAATAACTTTAAATGTTACAGATAACATTGGTCATTGCAACCAAAAGATGTCCTAGCATGGTCTGCCAGACAGTGAGATTTTCTGCTCAACAAAAAATCTTTCAGAGCATGCCGGGATGCTCTTTCTATGGCATCTGGGAAGTCTACAGGCTGCCTATTATTGTTTGAGTGACAATATTATTTGACCATTATATGGTGTGTATCATTGGTAGACAGAACTGATCATAAATTCAGAACAGCTCACCACTGGTTCTTCTGTCCATTTCTGGATTTCAGGAGAGCTTCAGACTGAGCTGTCTTGTTTTTGATCCTACAGTAAAAAATAAAGGGGACTTCCTTGATAGTCTTTACTGCTTTTGATTTCCCACCATTGCAAAATATCTCAGAATTTTTGGCCAGACGTTTTTGGGTTATACAATACTTTCAAAGTTAAGCTTAAGAAAAAAAGTGTATCCTTTGGAAGACGTAAGAACTAAATCGTAAACCTGCCTAACTCCTCACATTTTAAATATTCCATGGGCAAACCAAAATCGACACTTTTTTTAGTAGTTATGCTCTACAGCAGGGGTGTCAAACTCAATTTAATCGTGGGCAGCATCAACATTATGGTTGCCCTGAAAAGGTATCTGTAAGACTATATAAATGTATCTAATCTTTATCATAATTGTCTCTGCATTCAATTATCACTGGTTTTAGTAATAACTTAATACCTAGATCTGAAAGTAGAAGTCTAGGAAATGCCCTGGTGGGCCGGATTCGGCCCCTGGGCCTTGAGTTTGACACATGTGCCCTAGAGTAAATTTCAATGAATTTATGGAATTGCAATTTTATTTTTAACTTTCCAGCTACTAACCAAAGTATAATACAGTTTGTAGCTCCAAAGACTCCTGGGTGAACTTTAGCACAGGAGATAATTATATAGATATCTAAAATGTCACCAATCAACCTGCAATACAGGTCAGCTATCAGCTCACAAGACTGATTACTTTGAGTAAAGGAATTCTGCAGTTCTGTAATAAATACTAGTTGTCTCTAATCTTATTGTCACAGTAATACATGAACCCTCTTTTCTTTATTCTAGGTTGCATTTATCCACCTGTTCTTCAATCTCACCGGCATTGCCCTTTGGTACGCTGTCCCATATCTTCGTATTCCGATCCACATAGCCAAAAAATTTGGAGATATTACAGCAAAATACCGCTGGTTTGCAGTTCTGTACCTGCTCGTGACCTTCCTTATCCTACCTTTGGCTGTCTTTGGCCTGTCTATGGCTGGATGGATTGTGTTAGCTGGTGTTGGTGGTCCAATTCTGGTGGTCATTGTTGCAGTTCTCATCATTAATGTTATTCAGAAGAAGCGCCCGAAATGTTTACCATCATTCCTGAGGAACTGGGATTTCCTACCTACCTGGCTACACTCATTGGCACCCTGGGACAAACTTTTACTCTCCATGTGTGGATGCTGCTGTAAGAAAGGCTCTCAGCACAAAGAAGACCAAGAAAAATTAAAAGAACCTCTTCCCGTTATGGACTCTCCTTTTCCTCAGACTCACTGCTATGACAATCCAGACTTTGTTCAATCCCAAGATCTATGAGGGTGCAGCCTCACACCCACATGGATCCATCAGGACTTAAACTCCCTCTTTTCACCAACCGCACCCTCAACTATTTATGTGAAAGAAAACACTTTATTTTGTATTTTGATAAAAATGAATGCTTTTTTTTTTTTCTACGTACGCAATGTGGTGCTCTGTTCTACGGCAGAAAGGCCAATAAGCCAACTGTAACTTGTGGTTGAATCCTACAAGATCATGTTTAACCGGTATATTTCTCTTAATACCCTGCAAGGGGCAAGCTATGATAATTAAAAGGTCTTTATTGGAGTCTGTGCAGGGATGGCATGATAGCCGGTTCTTTCTCTCCTGCAGATAGTAGTCTTTGGAAGTAATGTTCCCCAAAAAAAGGGAATTCAGTCATTCAGGTAATCTGAGCAGAGTGTCTTCATACAAATGGGTTGTAAAAGTGAATGAGGTCCTTGTGCAAGAACATGACTTT
>NW_017306657.1:805409-822718 GCF_000935625.1 Nanorana parkeri | reverse complement strand
AAACTTAAAAGCTTGTGTTGACATAAACAAATTAATTTACTTGTGTGAAGCATGGAAGGAGGTAAACATTTGTCAGTGTTATAGCAATTTTTTTGCACAGTGAGCTACACCTATCACTGTAAGGGCTTCGGATTGGCATAGATTGCTTTTAAACTCTACATGAATAAAAACAACACTGGAAAAAAGCTATATTACCTTTTGTCAGTTATTTCTATCTATAGTTAAAAGTCAAAAGTCAAGACATGACAACAGCTAAATACACAGATAGAATACATATATTATCCAATCGCAGTGAAGCAATAGAGCTTGGTCATTGATTATCACCCAGCTTGATAACTGGATAGTAAGGCAGCATCACCACACCGAGGTGGTCTCTCTCTCTCTCTCTCAATTGGAGGGCTGCCCGTCCCTGTCTGAAAACTGAGAGATTTTCGTACTTAGAATTGCTTTAATTAAAAACAAATTATAGTTTTATTATTATTAGATGATACATTCTCGTCGCCAGCCTTGTTGTGTGAGCTTCGGGCTTTGATCAAGGGGGGTTGCAGTGAACTCAATCCATTCACAGTTTGCGGACATGGTAAACTAATGTGGTTGTTCGCCGCCTTGGCAACCAACTGCCAATAATGCACTTTCTGGCCTACGAACTGTGACCAGGTGGCCTAGAAAGGCCAATAATGGGGGCTTTCTTATGTGCCAGCCACTAAACTATGAAAGATAGTGTTCACAGTAACCTTTTGTCAGTGTGTGCTGGAGTAGATAGGGAGAGCTAACACTGCATTGTACAGTGTTGTACAGTGCTATATACAGTGCTGGATTGTGCTAGCAATTGCTAATTGCAGTGTGGTGGGCTACATCTTAATGTGTGCCCCCCCCCCACACACACACACACACACTTAAAGTGGCCGCTAAAGCATTCCTCCTTCCTCCTCCACAAGATTGTCCATCTGCATCCGCAGCAACGTCTCCAGTCTCAAGTGATAGATGGGGAGGAAAGTCTCGCAAAGGGTTTCAGAGGTTTACCTTATGGTACATCTAGCTGGTACTCTGCGTAGATGTCGTGTGTAGGTTTGAATCTAGCTGTAAGTTACCAACAGGCAACCATCTACAGCAGCATCATTAACCAGGCAGGTTCTTTTCTGTAGAAAGCAGAAAAATAACCCCTAATACTCCCTTGCCCAGGGTCTCAATACCAGCTAGGAAAAACTGCTGGTTTTACAGCTGCTCTCATTCCAGCTCATGCAGTCAATCACCTACACAAGCTTGTTACCTGTGCAACATCACAGTGGCAAGTACCCAGTTATCATAAATTTGTCCAGAAATCCACCCCTGCCCTCCCACCAGCATGTGGAAAGTAATGCCTGTTTTGCTGGACCACGCTATCAGCGACAGAGTCCACATGATCGCAGACACAGGACCCAGCAAGCTTGGGCAGGGATGTTACATTTCCTTCATGGCACACTGGGTATATTTCCTGGCAGCTGGGAAGGGTGCAGGACAGGGCACACCACTGGAACTAGTGTTCTTGCAGGTTAGTGTAGGTGACTGCACAGTCACCTCTACCCATTCCTCCTCAAAGGCTTCCACTTCTAAATCTGAGGAACCACTAGTTTCCCCCTAAGCATCCTAGAGTCTATGCAACAGCCCAGGCCAAACAATGTCACACTTTTTTTGCAGCTGGTATGCCTGGGAGACAGAAGCAACACTGTGCTAGAGATACTGACTGCTCTCAAGCGTAGGCGAGAGGTGATTGACCCCACACAATCTTGTGCCAGGCAAGGTCATGTGCGACAACAGCATCAACCTGCTGGATACTTTTTGGCAAGGAAAGTTCATGCATGTACCTGGCCTGCCACAGATCCTGAACCTATTGGTGCAGAAGTTCCTGTTAGGTTTCCTGGTTTTGCAGACCAGAGGACTGTGCGACCACTTTATGTGGTCATACCCTATGAAATTTTGCCTGGCTGAAATGCAGGGGCAATGCAGGCTGCCTGCCAACCAGGCCATCAATGAGTATAGTACAAATACAGGATGAGGACATGGGGTTCATTTCACCATGTTAGTGGCTCCTAAATCAGGAGACATGTAGCATGTTGTCATCATTCAAAGAGGTGAGCTGCAATAAATTGGGGGATTATCGACATTATCCCTCTGGTATTCCTGCTGGAGAACACACTCCATTGTTTCATAGTTCAGGCACTGGAGGCACAGCTGCAGGGGGAATAGGAGGACTTCCTGCTGTCTCAGATCCAGCAGGATCCTTTGCCTACTGCCTCAATCCCAGTGAGGCAGAAGAGAAGGAGGAGGGTTGTGTTGCTGGTGGTGAAGAGAAGGAGGAAACACCTCTCAAACCCCATGCGGTAGGGGTGAGTGCATTGAGGTCACTGTATCCTCAGCGACACTGAGGACTTGTGGTCCTCTGCTGCAGGCAATTTGTGTTGAAAATAATCATTCATTATGAAATGCTCCCAGGATTTGGGCCATGAAGGAACTGGGAGCATTACTGGATGGCCACCCATTAAGTCCCGGATAGAAGGGGAAAATGGCATATCTTATACTACCATCCCAGAGGGAATATAAAATGCACCAAATCGAAGATGCGATGTGGAAGAACCTCTTGGAACACATTTCCAGATAGAAGCAGAATCTCTTATGTCCAACGTGCCTTAAAAGGTGGTATGTGGTGGTGGCTGCCTCTTATTTTTCCAACCACCTAGGACAGGCCCACCTGCTGGCAATAGTCACACACAGCACCTCAACCATATGATTTCAGACTCCTGAGGTCCAGGCCTCATGCAGGGACTCTTTGAAGTGAAGACCACAAGGACTATTGGGTGCCCAGGCTGAACCACAGTCCGGAGTTTATATAATATGCACTGGAAATTCTGGCTTGTCCTGTGGACAGTGTTCTGTCAAAGAGAGCCATCAGCACAGCAGGCAGTTTTGTTCCCTGACACTGTGGAAAGGTTCAGTTTTTTAGAAAGTGAGCCTGTCCTGGATTAGCAATGTAACAACTGTGAATTATTAGCAGATGCAGACACAGAGACCTTACTTGTACTTACTTTGAGACCTTACTTTGCAGTTGTTAGCAGATTTGCAAAGATTAGTGGATCTTTATAGTGCAAGTAGGACCTAAGCTAAGCACAGTATTATCCCACCTAGTGCCTATACACCTGTCATTCCAAGTGTGCCTATATAACACTTTATTTTTAACAAATTAATATTAAAATCAGCTGTCAGTAGTATAGTAGAGATGTAGCAAACATGCTCTTCCCAGTCTACACTCTCCAACAATAAATGAGAGATTTATAATGGAGTTCATATCACAGTTCAAGGCTCTGACACATTTCTCTGTTCACAAGCCACAAAGCCATATATTTAACTCTATTTCACATTTAGTAGTTCATTCATCACTTATGTTTATTACATTAAATGTGTGTTTAAAATTGTGTGTCTAAAACGGCTGCTGTCAATCAGCATAAGTGGACCTGAAGGAGAACTTCAGGTCCACCTCTGCTGATTGACAGCAGCAGTGGGCGGGTGCAATAGCCAGCCCGCTATTGGCTATGGCAATGTAAAATGGCCAATAACAGGCTTGCTATTTATTCCCCCGCTATCTTTTTATTTTTATTTTTATTCTGATGGCGGCTTCTTTCAGAATACAAAAAAAAAAACCACAAACCAGCAGATAGCAGGGGATCCCGGGAAATGTTTACTCTGCTAGACAGAGCAGAGTAAACCTTTCCGGGATAAAATGTTTCTCTCCCAAGCATCAGGGAGTCGCTAACTTATAGCGGGAGAATCCTGGAAAGTCTGAGAGAGTTGGGATGTCTGCAGTACTGTTTGAGCTGCCATTTCCAGAGGGACACAGTGAGACCCAGTACAGTTGGGGTGCTGGTTATGTGTTTAGATGAAGCACTGAGATCTTGAGTGGAATTAAGTTTTGCTTGGCAGGACATTACTTGTATGTATACAGGAATTCAGCATTATCATGAAACATATATACAGATAGAACTTCCTGTGTATATCATAGATATGTATGCATAGAGACTAACATTGCATCACAGCGCCATCTACAGCATTAACTGCCCTTCTTCTAGTGCCCACAAACTGATGTCCACTCAAGTAGTATAATGCAAAATAAACGGTTTATTGAACATCTTCACTGGGGAGAAAGGGTAGAGGGGATCTAAGCTTCCAGAGGTAACTGACAAGAGCTCCAGACTCACCAGACCTGGTTGACATATCAGTGTAGATCCACTTGGGAGGCAGCGGACAGCAACTGAAATAGCAGATGAGCAAGGATGAACACAGATCCTCAAACAGGAAAGACACCGACCATACTCCTGAAGTCCTCCTGAAGTTCCAGGATACGTCAAGAGCCAGCATTGGTCCTGGGTCTCTTCCTCTATCAGCAACACAGGCCTCCTCCATGTTGGAGGCCTCAGGGAAACCTTTCCCTCCCACCCACCAGCCCATGGCCCCCCCAGGCCTCAGGCCTAGCCTGGGGGGCAGGCTGAACCGCACCCAGCCCTATTCCATGGCTGGTCCCAGCTAGTCTGAGCACATGGCAAATCCCTCCAGTATATGTACCCTATCCCAGCATGAACCACTAGCTGAGAGAAACTCAGTGATTGGCTGCTGTACTGTACATACACTACAGTGTCTCTCATTGGCTGTCCCACAATATGACAGAGTCACACTCCGCCCAGGGGGGTACAGGCAATGCCAGACACCTGGAATTAACCAGATAACTGCCACTATAATTCAAGCCAGGCTGACTTTTTCACTAAATGTCTAGTAGCCACATCACAGAAGGTGATGGGGCTACAACATAAAGGGTGGAGTGGGTATTGTTAGACTGCATTTGCCTACAGGCAATTCATTTGCATGCAGACCACACTTAGTAATGCCTACATGTAACGCAGAACCTCCATGACTGAAATACAATGGATTAAAGAGGGTGTCAATGGACAGGTAGGCTGAGGAGGAAAGAGCTAGATGGTGCTGCACACCCTCCAGTCAGGAAAAGAGGGAAACTCTATTTGACTTGCTTCAGCTTCTAATACATGCTGTTAGAAGTTGTCAGTGGGCAGTGAAATCAGAGTATACATGTACTGTAGAGAAGTGCAGCCTGTACAGTTGACCTCCCGATAACCAAAGCCTTGAACATTACACTACGTGATGGGTGCCTCCGTTCGGTCCAATCCAATTTCAGTTTTTCCTGGCCCTCTTCAGGAGTTCGGATAACCCCCTCGCTTGATTTACTCTTCCAGGTGAACTATCCCCCACTTTTCTGTGAATTATCTGCCCTCCTTGCTTCATGGCACAACATGCCCCTATCATGGTTTGGCAGGATTCATACTGTGAAAATGTCTTACCTCCCAAAAATCCTTTACTTTTTCAGAGTCCTCCCTGTTCACATCCCAAGCCATATACTACGTATAGAGCAAAGGAAGCTTCTTCGTTTTATATGGCTCTCTCACAAACCCCGTTTAGCTGCCCATATCTTATATCAAAGCTGTAGTACGAAGTAATATATAGCAGCCCAGATAGCCCCGCTGATGCTTCTTCATTCTGCCTCGGCTCTGCTCCAATGGGCCCTTATGGATATTGTTGAATGCGCCCCTCTTCCTATCCATAATATATTGTGGACTCCCCCCTTCCCTCCCCAATACATTCAGGATCCTATTTTGCGGTTTAGTTTGAAATACTGGGACTCAGTCAAATACTCTGCTGGTCTTATATCTTCTCACCTTCCCCTCTCTGGTATTTTTGAGACTCCCTCTTTCCCCCCAGCCTTTGAGGATGCGTCAGCGTTTCTTTGGTGGTCCCGTAGGAGCCCTTTCTAAATCCGAGACTTGCTGTCTATAGATGGCATTAAATCCTTCCAGCATCTCCACACCCATTGGTCCGCCCCTCTCACAGAGAACTTCCGATAACTACAACTTCACAGTTATGTCCGTTCACTCCTTCGGCACTGTTCAGGTTTCCCGTGCAACCTCACTCCCTTTGAAGCACGTTGTCGTTTGGACCCTCATTCTGCAGGTCTCATTTCTCTCTTATATGCAGCATTAGTGCCATCCATTGGAGAAAACAAACTTCCTTACATGCTGGCATGGGAAAGTGATCTAGGAGACTTCTTAGACCCTCATTCTTAGACTGAGATATGGCTTGCTGCGGCGAAGTGCTCACCGAATGTCTTGGCCCAGGAAAAGATAAGGTCTTGTTCCGCTGGTACATGGCCCCAGATAGGATATCGAAGTTTGCACCCACAGCATCCCGTTGCTGCTTTCGGGGCTGTGAGGCCAGGGGTACTCTATTCCATATCTGGTGGCAGTGCCCGAAGGTGCAGAGGTTGTGGATTAAGGTCTATAATCTGTTGAGAACAATCTTCAACAAATCTTTTGCTTGCAACCCTTGGGAGGCTCTCTTGGGCAGGCCGGTTACACACTTTTCTAAAAGGGATAGGAAATTGATAACCTTTATCTTTTTGGCGACCAGACAGACTATCGCCAAAGCTTGGAAACAGCCGATGCTGAATATTTCAGAAGTTAAGCAACGAGTCATGGGTATCATAGTACACAAGAAGCGCACGGCTATATTGCACGATTCCTATTCCTCTTTTCAGATAACATGGGTCTCCTTGGCTGGACTATGTCCGCCCGATGGATCTAGACCGTACTCTACTTGCTCTCTGATCGTAGTTTGCTCTCTCGAGGTGTTGTGATTCCCTTGCAGCCTGTCTTTCCTTTTGTCTGCTTTTCTCACTATTTTCTTTCCTTCCCTAGCTCTTTCTCAGGTTCTTGAGGTTTTCACTGAAGCATGAAGTTCATGCCACGTATCGTTTGCACTGTATGTAGTCTAGAGCCTCCTCCTTTTTTTTTCTTTTTTATTTCCTATATGGGCTCGCTAGTGTCCTGCGTCAGTTGAAGGGCACTGGTGAAATTTTTACATCTCCATGTAGATATCCAACCTGTTTTTCTTATGGTTAACCCATGGATATGTGTCTTTTTAAACCTGGCTTACTATGCATCTATAGTACAGAAAAGCAACTGTGTTTAATAACTCACTCGAACCAATCAGATTTCAGCACCCAGTAGTCAGCAAGGTAATTGCATATGATTGGTGGCGCAAGGTTACTGCCCTCCGCAGCTCTTTAACCCATATTATTAAACCTCCAAAAATGTTTGACAGCACCGACTGACACATAACAAGCTGAAGGCAACATCGCCTAGGTTTACTAGAAATAAGATTTCACACTTGCAGGATTTTTCCAGTGTTTTCACTGACCTTTGTACTGACCTTTCTACTAGAATTTATGGGCTGAATTCCAGCAAAGTCCTGTACAGTACAGGCAAAGTTCTAAAGTGACCGAGTTCACAGAAGACATGGTTGGACTTTTCCCAGCTCCGGTTACCCTTAACAATGCTAAAGGATCAAAGGTTCATGCACAGTTAAGGATACATTCACACTACGCATCTGCCGTGCGTCCAAGGACAGTGATTTATTCCAAACCGTATGTAATTGTAGGTGATAATCAGACTGCCACTTACAGATGTGGCTTCTGTCACCCAGTCATTAACTTGAATGAGTGACAGCAGCCGCATGTAAATTGGACATTTGGGATTCCTGCTGCAGGAAACCATACGTTCCTGCGGCAGGATTTCCAATACACATAGTGTGAATGAGGCTTATGCAGACAAATATTCGATCTATGAGAGATGGGCTTGGCTATGCCTAGGACTGGGCCCTAAAAAGTTTGCCAATGCACCGAGATTATTTTTAAAGGAGTTGTAAAGTCCCTTCATATACTATCCTGTTATAACATCAGCATTGTAATAGGAATACATACTGCAGCTGTTATTTAAGCCCTCATTCACACTAGAAAAGGCCGGCATGTACAGCTCCATGCTGCGTGCACGGCCATATCGGGCAGTTCCCGTGAAGGACAGGTGCTGCGTGTGATTGGTACGCAGCCCGTGTCCTTCTCTATGGGACTATGCGGCCGTACGCCGCCCTAGGCTCACCCGCCCTGCACGTTCGTGCGGGTGAGCGTACTTGTACGCTGACAGGATCGATCCTGTCTGCGTCCGAGCCACTCGAGGTGCACTTGAGGTGAGCGTAGGGGGGCGTACGGCCGCGTAGTCCCATAGAGACGGACAGGGGCTGCGTACTAATCACACGCAGCACCTGTCCTTCCCGGGAGCTGCCCAATACGGCTGTGCACGCAGCATGGAGCTGTATGTGCCGGCCGTTTCTAGTGTGAATGACGGCTTACTGTACCTGCTATTGGCTATTGCAATTTGAAATAGCCAATAGCAGGCTGTATATTTTTTGCCCACTGCCTGATGTACACAAAGATCCCAGCTCAACCAAATTTTTTGTTTCGTTGAGCATAGAGGATCAAGATGATTTACATCGCTGGATGACGAGATTGACGCTGGATTTACATCGTGGACATTTTTTTTTTAAATAAAGGAATTGTCAAAAACTGTGTTTATATACTATGTTTATTTGGTAAATGAGTAGGGGTAACACTTCCCGTTTACTCACTCATTCACCCCTTGCACGCAGACCCCCACAACTACTGGGCCAGGGTTGTGGGGAAGAGGCCCTTGTCCTCATCAACATGGGGTCCCTACCCCACATTGGCACGCTAGTCCCCCCTCACCTGCTCTGCCGGGCCGCTGCTCAGATCAAGGGTCCGGTAAGGGTTTTAAGGGAGGACCCCACGCCTTTTTTTTTGCGTGGAGTCCCCCCTTTAAATTCCATAGATTGAGAGGGGGACCACACGCGGTTTGTTTTTTATTTTAACTGTAAACAATAGTCCGCATGCCATCCGGATGCATCTGAATTTTCGTTCCTGCAAAATTCGGATTTGTTTGCATTTGGTATTTGTTTTAGTCGGAAATTCATATGCCTCTGAATGTCAGAATTCACGAAAACTCATCCGAATTTGCATGTCTGCTGATTACTAAATACCAATAGAAGAGCTGAAATACTGACCTTTCCCGGAAAGGATGCTGCTGTAAGCTCCCTTAAGTGCTTACCACATGAAGAAAGGCCTAAAGTTGAACTCCGGGATAAGTGTGTATTAATGCTTCTTGGTGTGCTTTGTGTATTTCTTCCAGATCTGTGGAGTAATCCAGTGTGAAACTTTTCCTGTAATACAGACCAGTCACTGCTACTCTCCCTCTCCTTGTGCAGGATGACTGGTCTTGTCTCCGCACCCCACCTGTAGTTTTCTGCAGGCAGCCTGTACTGGGTGGAGGATTCCAGTGCTACTTTCACAAGGTCATTGCTGGGTTTTCAAAGGCATTGGAAGCACACAAAGTGGATTTATATTCTTTGTGGCCAGTCTATTTAAATAAAGGTTTTCGTGCCTGTTCCGGTTTATGCATTAGGTAACACTACTTCTTCTGGAGATGGGGTATCGGCCTATAGCAGAGATCGTGTGGACAGGTGCCTAAGTTTTAGGTAAGCCAGCAGCATTGGAGAGAAGCCATCCCAACAAAAATGTTAAAGCTTTAGTTTAATATCTGAGCACAGGTCCACGGTGTGCTTTAGATTGGCAAGTCTCAGAATTTGAGGTATACAATATGGGCCTCTGTAATAACCAGTGAGCTCGGTGCAGAGTGGACTGCCCTCTGTATTCCATGTAATAATAAACTCTACACACATACATATTTCATATATACACCAGGGACGTGCGGTCAGGGGAGGCAGAGTCTCACCTAGTATTATGGAGGAAAAAGCTGTCAGCTTCAGACTTTTTCTCCATTCAGTGCAGCTTGTAGCAGGTTACACAGCAGGGAAAGCCTCCCGGCTGTGTAACCTGTCATGCATGGAGCACTGCCTGTTAAATTACAGGCAGCGCTGCATCTGGCTTTTGACAGGTAGTAAGGTTACACGGCAGCGGGCTTCCCCACGGCTTGTGTACCCCAACTAGTGAGGCAAAAGCTGTCACAGCCTCTAATCTGTGTTAGAGGCGTGAGCTCTGTGGATGGCTTGAACCAATGGCAAAGCGCCATTGGTCCAAGCTGTCCCTCAGCAGTGACGAGCAAGTGAGGGACAGGGAGGCTCCTCCCTGTCTCCTCCTTTCTTACTCCCTCCCTCCTTCACACTAGCTTGGGGACCGGGTTGGGGGGCGGGGCTTCAGCGGGCAGGGGGGCTGGGAAGGACGTGCTGGGGAATGCCTCATCCGGAACCATACACTGTAGTTATAGTTACAAAAAAAGTTAACTGGTGCTGCCTCTTAAAGGATAATTAAACCCTTGCATATATCTAGGAAGCAGTGGATATATGCAAAAAAATATTACACAGTACAGATCTTCGGCCGGGAGGGGAGGAGAAACACGGGTAAGTTAATGCAACAGCGTGCACCCGCACAGACTCCATGGGACAGGAAGAGACAGGAGTCTGCACTGGATCAGAGACCGGCACCAGCGCTGGAAAGACTCCTGAAAACTACTGGAAAGAACATGATCGGCTCAAGAGGCATAATTTAAGGTAAGTACTTACACTAGCATTTGGAGGGGCTCAAGATATTGTCTTTAATGTCACTTTAATTTTTGAATACAGCGCATAGTAACCAAAAAAAAAAAACACACAAAGACCTGAAGATTACCAGTGTAAGCCAGTAGTAAATGAATTATATTATCGTTGTCAATGTACTACTTAGTTCATCATTCTAAGGGCACATGATTGTAGTAAAGGTTATTAGTTGCATGTTTATCATTTGACAATTTATGGCATTAGCTGAACCTCTCACAGGCTGATAAGTGCAATTTTATAATCCGGTGCTGCCATTGCTTTTGGGCTCTGCTCTGGGCAAACACCAGCTTTATACAACCTGCCGATATCACACATAAACTAGAGTTTACAAAGCTACATCCTGCATGGATTGCAGTAATGGTTGGCACAATGACATGACAATCTCATCTTTAAAAACCCTTTTTATTTATGCGAGCTGGTAACAAAGTTCAAGTTCAGTACTATGGTAATAGATAATTATATGATCAGCTTCAAGTGTAGGCAAAACAAGAAATAAATATTAACAGTGAAAAGCAGTTTACTCGGGTCTGCCTTTAGATTTAATTGTTAAAAAGGAGATAATGTTCTATTGACCAGCCAACTGCCATTGCACACAGTGTCCAACTCAGCAGCGGCCTCCTCACTAGACATGTGCGATTCGTTTCATTCCGAATCGAAATTCGGATGAAATTTCGGAAATTCGGATGTATCCGAATTACAGGTATAGCAAATGCAAACGAATCCAAATTTCCGATTCCGAATTTCCAATTCGTTTTTTGGACGAACTTTCGTTTTGTGGGCGAAATTTCGTTTCAGCAAAGTGACGTTTGAGAACAAAAAAACTTTTTTTACCCTCTTAAATGTCACTTTGCTGCAACGAACGAAAAGAAAACGAAATTTCGTACGGATTTCCACTAACGAATTTGGTCCGAATCCGAATTCCAAAACGATTTGACTTTCGGACCCGAATTCCGAAGAACAAAATAAAGCAAAATCCGAATCAAAACGAAATGAAACTAAGTGATTGTTTTGCTGGTGTCTACTCCTCACTCTGCCGTCACTGCAAGCCACACACATGATTTGCTTTATACACCATTGATCCTGACCTGAAAGTATAGTTTAAATAAGCAAAATATATTGATGAAGACATGGGCAAAGACAAGAAAATAGGCAATACACCATAAATGCCAGCATCCTTCTATACTTTCCTTGCTACCTCTGTGTAACTTGTATTATGGAACTGCCATTTCTGAAATTGTGTCAGTGAATTATGGAAGTGCATCCTATAGGTATCTTCAATAAGCAGGTTTAGAACATATAGATCAACATGGGTATTATGAGTGGGATAAAACTTATGGAAATTCAATATACTGTAGAAATGCTTATTTATTTTTATTTTTTAGACCCAGATACCCTTTAAGAATGGCACCACAGTGCAGCACAACTTAATAGACTTTCATTGTAGTGCACCATAACGAACATATGTGAACCATCTATGGGTTGTTTTGCGCTATGTTAAATGTATTGCAGAACTTTGTTATTTTGTATGGGTTCCTTATACAGAATACAGTTTTGAAAAGGAAACCTTCCAATCTGAGAGACCTGGAGCAGTTGGTGAAAGAAGAGTGGTCCAAAATTCCTGTAGAGAGGTGTAAGAAACTCATTGATGGTTACAGGAAGCAATTGATTTCAGTTATTTTTTCCAAGGGCTGTGCTACCAAATATTAATTGAAGGTGCCAATAATTTTGACCAGTCCACTTTTGGAGTTCTGCGTGGAATGTGTCAGATTTGTCTTTTTTTTTCTCTCCACTTTTTTGTGTCATACCAATACAAACAAAAGAAATGAAACAAACATGAGAATGCCTAAACATTTGCAACTGCAACAATTTTCTGTGCAAAGTGGTGCATTATCTGACAGCAATGCAGGAGTGCCAATATTTTTTGCCATGACTGTGTGTGTGTGTGTGTGTGTGTGTATACAGGGCTTGAAAAATGTGATAGTGTCTCACCAGTCAGTCAAAAATGTCACCAGTCAGCATGACCGGACTATAGCCTTGCAATCTATGTTAAAAAAGTTTGGGGACAGATAGAGCTTTCTTTTGGAGGTATATAATCACCACGGGGGTGTATTTTTTTTTACTATATACTTAAAAAAGTACCATAAATGTAAAAAAAAACAAAAAAGTTTCCCTACGTTATGTTATAAAACATTTATTCTTACCCATATTTATTGTAAAACATATAAGTCGGGGTCACGTCGGGTAAATAGACACCAAACATGTCAAGCCTTAAAATTGCGCGCACCTGCTAAATCGCAAAAAACGCCCATAGGCGACAATTAAAACGCTTTTACATCAGTTTAGTGTTATCAGTGATTAAAGGAGAACTATGGGGTCAGGGCTTTTCCCCATAGTTTTCCTTAGGGTAATGGCAGGACACAAACTAGCGTCCTCCCATCACCCTCCCATCACACACCACAGCTGAATGAGACGCTCGATCGCTTGACTGTAAAGCTCCCGGCCGGCCGTGTAATTACAACGGCCGGCCGCGAAGCTGCTCGTCGGCCTCCACCGTCCTCTCGTCACTGACGAGCAGACGAGTGGATTTTTCGAGCCCTGTATATATATACAGGGGAGGAAAGAAAGCAGGGATGCACCGCTGTATCGGCAGAAAAATGGCACTTTCGGCATTTAACCAAAAGTGCAATTTTCAGCCGATATGTTTCGGCAGCCGATATATCGGTGCATCCCTAACTGTAACTATGTCTTTTAAGCACTAGATGGTGATGTAGTGCAACTTTAGGTTCTATGCTTATGTATACTTATCTATGATACACAGAATGTTCTATCTGTCTATACGTTTCCTGATCAATGTTGTATTCCTGTATACATACATGAAATGTCCTTATAAGCAAGTAAAACAATTCAGTATTCCTTAAGAACTCAGTGCTTAATCTAAGCACAGAACCAACACAAAGTCCACCCCAGTTTATAAAACGTTGTGTGCCGGTCCGCTGCTTTGGAAAATCACCTAGGAGATAAACACGCAATCTCTATAGTATGTAATCTTCTACATAAAGATTATGAACTATTATTAAGATATAGGAATTGATTGCTTTACTTTATATCTCACTTTTCACTCTGGCTAATAAAAAAAATAAAAAAAGAAGGTCAGAAGGTAAAGCTGTTTTAAAGTGAAGTGAAAAATAGTGAAAAGTAGACAAACTGATAAAAGCAAAACAAATGGAGTGTTATGCAATCTCCAATAATGGAACCTGGTTTATTTCTATATTGATAAACGGAGGATCATGCGTTACCTGCAATTATGTATCAAATGTAATCTGTTGTTGTGCCGTGTAGTCTCTAGGACATAAAGCAGTTATAGAATGTTTTATTACAAGTTCAGGCATGCAATAAACATGTGTCTTCTTCTGAGTATCTCAGGAACTAGAACTAACTTGTACAGAGCACAGAAAATATTATACATGCAACAACTGTAAACACTTACAGACATCTACAGGCCAGAGGTATGGACACTACATATTCCCCTCACAGTATAAAAGAGCTTTTATCCTCACTATTAAAAAATACAGACAACATTTCTATCACAAAACAGTACAATGCGTTTTAATGACATCACATAATCCCTGGTCTACACATGTGGCCTTCTGATGCTTTGAACATGTGCATGTAGCAGCAGGCCCGGATTCCCCACAAGACCACCGAGGCCCGGCCTCGGGGCGGCAGGGCGCAGAGGGGCTGATGCTTTGTACAAGCAGGACTGAATGTAGAGTGAGGCAGACGATTTTTCGTTTACATGTGAAATCGGCAATGTTGCCGATTTCACATATAAAGTAAGAGCAGCTATTCCCAATTTATTTGTTAACCCTTTCTCCCGGGACTATTCCTCCCCCCCAGTCATGTAGCCCCTCCGCTTAGTCTCTCCGGGTCTGTCTTTTTCTATTCATTTTCAGCCATCAGCTCCTTTTCATGTCTTTTTCAGGCTATCCATCTTTACCTGCTCCCAGGGGCATCCCGCGGCCGGTTGACACCCGGAGCGGAGACCGGGTGACACCCAGCAGTGATGTCATTGCGCATGACATCACCGCTCATGCACGGTCATCTAATGATCATCCTAAATTTTATCCAGGAGTGTGTGTCTGCTCACTCCCCATTTTATATCCTCTTCTAGATCCTCAATCCATAATTTTGGCGTTCTTGACACCGACGATAAAGCCACCACAGGCTGGAGGCCCATCCCTAAAGCAATATAAGCCTTTATTAAGTTGTGCTCCATCGTGCGATCCATCAAATCCTTTAGCGAACCTGCATTGTTTATTGGCAAAGCAGTATGCTTTTCCAATCTAACTACCACCGCATCCACCTTAGGAGCTCTGTGCCAAGTACCAGAATCTGTATCACTAATTGGATAGAAGCAGGAGAATCTCCCTTTTGATTCCATTCTTCCTCTCTGGCTTATCCCATTCTTCTTTAATAAGCTTCTTCGTGATCTTGCTCTGAAAGGAAAGTCGCTCTGCCCGGCAAAGTGTTTACTTGAGAGGGACAGAACTTCCTCGATTCCCCTGGGTTGGAGAATGATCCCTGTCTGAAGATGAGGAATATTCCCCTTCCGAAAGTGATCTCTCCTCCTCCGTATAATCCGAGGAATCAAAACGGGAACTGCTTTCCTTGCTCCTGCTGACTCTCTGGGGGTGATTATATATATATACAAATGGATTACACTGAGACTTTTATCAGGGAAAGTTTATCTTGCATTTGTTAGCATTCATTAATTTCTTGACAACTTGGCATGCTTGACTGTAACTGTCACATATTATTGTGTTGATAACATGCTTACAGGTCACCAGCGATGAGATACTGTCATGTTTATGAAGTGGAATGCTTATCGACTGTGTACAAAGAATACACAAAATCTGATACAGCTCTCCTCTGTATCTAATGTACTGTCTAAAAGTGACATTGGGTTATAAAATGATAATGACAGCTGTTAATTATGCAATGTTAACGTTTATCTAAAGACAAAACATTCTTTATTTATTCGTTCTCGGTAGAGTATTTTATTGCCGTTTGTGTCCCTGCTGGGCATGGGGGGGGCACTATTTGTCCTGGTGATCATTGATCATGGTCACCCGGACAGGGAGTGATATTAAAACCAAAATGTAAACAGCATCACCAGAACAGGAAGTGAGAGGAAATCATCCAATGTGGATACCTGTTCCAGTGACTCATCTTTTTGGAGTCTGTTGTGCAGGTAATAGACTAAAATGTCCTCAAACGGGACACATGCGCCAAAAAAAAAAAACATGAAAGAGTTTTTAACTATCAACTACTGTATCCAGATTTAGCAAAATAACTGGCTTTAGGTTTATTTTAACAATCTTCCTGAGAATAATAACCAGTAACAGAAGAGCTGATATAACGTTCATGGGGTAAAAGCCTAGGCAAATGGCCATGTGATCTCAGTGAAAAGGGGGGCATTAGCCAATCTGTACTCTGATCCTCCCCTTTGCATAGTCGCCCCAACACTGTCGCGATCTGAACTGATATAGCATTACCTGATATGGATTACAACTGCAGAGGGGATATAACAAAGGAATTCAAAGCGGCTATGTGAAGTCAGAGAGGGATGCAGGTTAAATACAGATGTGAAAGTAACTATTGAAAGATACGTTGCTGTGCCACTGTATTGCTTTCTACAGTCTATAATGTCTCTGGTGAAATGACTAAAGTTTATATACTGATGAGCAAGTGGTATTACTTCATACACATAATAATGCGTTTACTTGAGAACAAAATCACAGGCAAGTAATCTGTACAGGCAGTCCCCGACTTACGGACAACCCATACTTACGAACCGAGGTCCACAGTTCTCCTAAATGTACCAGCAGCCGCCAGCTGCCGGTACAGTTAGGAGAACTGTGGCTGCAGCGGCCTGTGTCCCTTCAAGTCCCTTCTGCTCTCCCCGCCTGTGTTGGCGGAGGCAGCGGGGACACAGAACGCTGCATTCCTCCACTGCCCCCCTTACCTCCGCTGCTGTCCCGGCCGGTTCCTCCTCTTCTCCCTGTCCGTCCGCACCTCCTAAAATGCAAAGGTAAAATACAATAGCCAATAGCAGGCTGGTTATTGCACCTGCCCACTGCCTGCTGTCAATCAGCATGGGAGGACCTGATAGAGAACTTTCTCCTTTAGGCCCCTCCTCTGCTGATTGACAGCAGGCAGTGGGCAGATGCAATAGCCAACCTGCTATTGGCTATTGCAATTTGAAATAGCAGGCTGGCTATTGCTCCCAGCATTAAAGTTTAAAAAAAAAAAGTTTAACAAAATAAAAAAATTACATTAAAAGACAAAAAAAATTAAAAGTTAAATACATAAACATTAAAAATGCAAACAAATCAAAAAAGAAAGTTTATCAAATAAAATTAAAAATAGAAAAAAACTTTTTTTGGTGTGTCATTTTAAATAAAAGTTTTTTTAAATTATATTATAATCTTCTGAACAGCAGGAACAGACAGCAACAAACATGACCCTTCCCCATGCTATCCAAAACTTAAGTTACACTTAAAAATATACCTGTTCCGACTTACATACAACTTCAACTTAAGTACAAACCTGCAGTCCCTATCTTGTATGTAACCCGGGGACTGTTCGTATTACAACCAGGGCCGTAGATCTTTTATTTTTCCTGGGGCGGGTTCAGCTTCCTCAAATTATAAGACTTTATCTAGCAGACACACCAAGGTTTGAAAAAAAAA